>NC_053156.1:208089749-208388249 GCF_016835505.1 Polypterus senegalus | reverse complement strand
AGAGACTAGATGAGGAGTCTTCAAGTGGGTATAAAAAGGCTTGAGCATTTTTTGTTCTGCAAGCACTCCCTTCATGCTCTGTGACATAGCCAAGCAAAGCTGTTGCTGAACCTTTAGTGACATAACCGCCCTCAAAAATTCTTGCAGAGCCAGCTTTTCTTGCAGGGCCTCTAAGAAGTCAGGATGAGCCTGATGGGTCAGGGTTTCAATGTCAGACACCAGTTCTAATAGCTTTTGGCTTTCTTTGGCAATTGAACAGTGCAGCCTGAGCTTTTTTGAGAAAATAGCATTGTCCATACCTCTTCTCCAAGGCTGTGACTAGAGCGGACAAGTTGTTGAAATCCTCAGGTTGGAGGTCCAACAGTATTTTTGCAGCTTCCCCCTTAAGTGCCAATCTAGAGATGTGGCAGTTGTACTGCCGACCCAACCATTGTCCCTGGTTGTTATTTGAATTTGAGACCAAAATGGCTGTCAAGCCTGTTGACCATCATAGTGGGGCAGAAGTACCTGTGGCCTCGCCAATCCATTAGCCAGCTCTTCCGAGGAGGAGAAGGGGTACTGCTCCGTCACTCCTCATGGTGTGTTTCACGATATAGCCTCTACACAGGGTTTGCCACTTTGCTGAATCAGAGTGTAAGTCACCATTCTGCACTCCTGACACCAGTGTAGCAAACTGTGGTGCAAGCGTGCTTGGCTCGAATGGATTATCACTCTTTTTCATGGATGTTTTGTTAGTTTGCTATCTTAATAAGGACTTGCTCACCCAGCTGTCAGGGAACACTTGTGTGGGCTGTTTGATGGTTTCTACATTTATATAACAGTCACCCAAATACTGCTCAAATGGTACTGCATTTGTGCTTGTCACTGCTACAGTATTTAACATCATTAGTCCACTGCCTAACAAAAAGAGACCAGCTCTTTATTGGAATAAAAATTTAAATAAAAATAAAACCCCATCGCTACATTAAGAATTTTAGTCAACTGAATTTAAAATGGTCAGATTTTTCCAGAAGGATAACCATATCCTTAGGCAGCTGACCACTTTTACTCAGATGTCACAGAAACAGAAAATGAATTTGATGCCTTTTGGTGAGCACTTGTTTTGTTTTTGAATGTCTTTTTAAGTTCACAGTATTTAAAGGGCTTCTCCATTCCCTTGCCTATAGTAGCCTGAATCTGGTAGTGATTCAATTTTAAATCTTTTAAATTTTGATTCATCAGACCACAGGACAGTTTTTCACTTTTTAACTTTGCCTCAGTCAATCTTAAATGAGCTCAGAGAAGGTGGCAGTGTGTTTGGATCATGTTTATACAGTATATGGTTTCTTTTTTGCATGGTAGAGTTTTAACTTGCATTTGTGGATGCAGTGACAAACTGTGTTCAAAGACAATGGTTCTTGGAAGTCTCCCAATTTCCACTACAGAAATGTGTTTGTATTTAATGTAGTGCCGCCCGACGGCCCAAAGATCACAGCTGTTCAACACTGATTTTCTCAAAATTCTCTGAATATTTTAATGATATTATGTACTGTAAATGATAAAATCACCAAAATCTTTGCAATTTTACATTCTGGAAAGTTACTATTAAACTGTTGCCTTTCACAGAGTGGTGAACCCCTTCCCATCTTTACTCCTGAGAGACTCTGCCTGTCTGGGATGCTGTTTTTATTCTCAATCATGTTACTGCCCTGTGCCAATTAACCCAATACGTTTTGAGATATTCCACCAGGGGATTTTTTAGCATTACACAACTGTCAACTTTTTGAAATGTGTTGCTGGCATCAAGTTTAAAATGTGCTTATATTTTTCAAAAAGCAATACAATTTCTCAGTTTTGACATATGATATGTTACCTGGTGCTATAAATAAAGGGTTTTACATGATTTGCATATCAACAATTTCTGTTTCTATTTACATTTCATACACCATCCCAACTTTTTTGGAGTTTAACATCACACATAATTGTTCTTGGAATTGTGCACTTACTATCACTCTTGGTATACTGTACTTAACAGGCAACTCAACTATGAAGTTTCAGAAACAGGGAGCAGTATTTAAATATATAATGAAATTTAATGAAAAGAGAGAACATTATAAGTATACTTACTTTAATGAAGTACAAAAAACTGACATATGTCATGCCATTTCTCCTCATTTGTTGGAAGTGGTTCTGCACCATTAGCACTTACTACAGTTAGAAGAGGAGGAGGGCATTAGGAGCAGACACTGATACAGTGTGTTTCCGCACCCACCACATGACAAACCAACTCAGCATCCCAGATTAGGACCCGAGTGCAGCCATGCAATGGGTGACACCTCAACACCACACTTGTTCCGATGGAATAACAACAACAACACAACAACATTTATTTATATAGCATATTTTCATACAAAAAATGTAGCTCAAAGTGCTTTACAAAATTAAGAATAGAAAAATAAAAGACAGTAAGAAAATAAAATAAGTCAACATTAATTAACATAGAATAAGAGTACGGTCCAATGGCCAGGGTGGACAGAAAAAAAAAAAACTCCAGACACCTGGAGAAAAAATAAAATCTGCAGGGATTCCAGACCATGAGACCGCCCAGTCCCCTCTGGGCATTCTACCTAACATAAATGAAACAGTCCTCTTTGTATTTAGGGTTCTCACGGAAGGACTTGATGATGATGATGGTCACGTAGACTTATGGCTTTCAGTCCATTAATGTTGGAGCATCATGATGCTTTGAGTAGGTGATGGTGGCACAGGCCGCCACCACAAAGAAACCGGAAAAAGAAACAGAAGAGAGAGTAAGGGTCAGTATGGATTTTAGAGCCACCATGAATAGTTATTATGATGAATTGAACATACAGAGTATCAGGATTAAATTAAATTAAGTAAAATTGATGTTATAAAAAGGCCATGTTAAAGTAATGTGTTTTCAGCAGTGTTTTAAAGTGCTCTACTGTATTAGCCTGGCGAATTCCTATTGGCAGGCTATTCCAGATTTTAGGTGCATAACAGCAGGAGGCCGCCTCACCACTTCTTTTAAGTTTAGCTTTTGGAATTGTAAGGAGACACTCATTTGAGGATCTAAGGTTACGATTTGGGGTATAGGGTGTCAGACATTCCGATATATAAGATGGAGCGAGATTATTTAGGGCTTTATAAACCATAAGTAGAATTTTAAAGTCAATTATGAAAGACACAGGTAACCAGTGTAGTGACATCAAAACTGGAGAGATGTGTTCGGATTTTCTTTTCTAGCAGCTGCATTCTGCACTAGTTGCAAATGATGATTATGTCTTTTTTGGGTAGTCCTGAGAGGAGTGCATTACAGTAATCTAGTCGACTGAAAACAAAAGCGTGAACTAATTTCTCAGCATCTTTCAATGATATAAGAGGTCTAACTTTAGCTATGTTTCTTAAGTGAAAAAATGCTGTCCTAGTGGTCTGATGAATATGCGATTTAAAATTCAGGTTACAATCAACAATTACCCCTAAATTTTTTACTTCCGTCTTAACTTTTAATCCTAATGCATCAAGTTTATTTCTGACTAGCAGAATACCCGCTTCGCAGCGGAGAAGTAGTGTGTTAAAGAAGGTACGAAAAAGAAAAGGAAAAATTTTAAAAATAACGTAACATGGTTGTTAATGTAACTGTTTTGTCATTGATATGAGTGTTGTTCTCATATCTATCTATCTATCTATCTATCTATCTATATATATATATATATATATATATATATATATATATATATATATATATATATCTATCTATATATATATGTTGTTCTCATATCTATCTATATATATATCTCTGTCTATCTATATATATATATATACCCGCGCTTGGCAGTGGAGAAGTAGTATGTTAAAGAAGGAAAGAGAAAGAAAAGGAAACATTTTGAAAATAACGTAACATGATTGTCAATGTAATTGTTTTGTCACTGTTACGAGTGTCGCTGTGATATATATATATATAGCAAAATACCCGCTTCGCAGCGATGTCATTTGTTAAAGAAGTTATGAAAAAGAAAAGGAAACATTTTAAAAATAATGTAAAATGATTGTCAAAGTAATTGTTTTGTGTATTTGGCGGCAGCGTCACGAAGTTGTTTTCGGTAGCTGCATCAGAAAATGTACCACGACGTCTGACATATCTTCATATCTACATATCTATATACATATCAACATATATATATATATATATATATATATATATATATATATATATATATCTACATATATATATATATCTACATATATATATATACATACATACCTATCTACATCATATATACACACACATACATACATACACACACACAAATTATATATATCTCTGTATGTATGTATGTATGTATGTGTGTGTGTGTGTGTGTATATATATACACATACATATACTTGTGTGTATGTTTGTATGTGTCTATATGTGTGTGTATAGGTTTGGTGACTGAGTGCAAGGGAAAAATAATAAATTATAGTCTATAAGTTATTAAACAGTAAAACATTAACGTTTTAAGAAGTACAGGTACATTGAAATTACATTTTCTATGTGAACGTTCAAATTTGTACTTCTGGTAATGTGCCTTACCGGCATTTAAAGAAAATTAGTTTTGTGTCCTCTGCAGTGTTAAGAGAGAAAGGCTTTGGTTTGGGATAAAAGGAAAAAAGGTGTAAAGAAAGGAAAGTTGCCTTTTTCTTTTATATAGTATAGAGAGATGTGTTCGCTGACGTTATGATCGCCTTTTGGGGACAGTCGCGTGGGTCTTGTGTAGACTGGTGAGACGTCCCGCCATTAATCGGCTGTGATGACACTGTCAGTCCTCCACTCGTTTGCGTGTCTTCATAATCCGAGCTGAGGACCTCATAATCGTATACGTGCAAAAGAAAGTGTGAATTGCCTTAATATTATTTTGCCGTAGTGTAGAAAAGGGGTCCCGTGTTTGCACTTGTCTGGGCTATAGCGCAGGGGTAGGATGAAAAAAATTAAAAGTGCTCACTTTGACTTAAGGCAGAAGCGCAGTCAGCGTCTCAAAGGCCGGCACAGCTATGCACGCGCTGGCTGCTCGACTTTTGCTGGGCAGGAGACCCCAGTTTTGCAGACACGCTTCATGATATCAAAAGTCTCAGCGCTCTTTGGAGGTCATTCATATATATATATATAGCAAAATACCCGCCTACGAGCGGAGAAGTAGTGTGTTAAAGAAGTAATGAAAAGAAAAGGAAACATTTTAATAATAACGTAACATGATTGACATTGTCATGAGTGTTGCTGTCATATATATGCCTGCCTAAATAAGTCACCCTCGCTTTGCTCTTACTTTTTACCGTTCATTTAATCATGGCTAGTGGCGGAAAAATTATAAAATGGAAGGAGGATGGCTTTACCAAAACAATTATTGATGGCGAATCGATTATTCATAAAGCTTGAATTGGTGATCTGTTTTTCTGTGTTAACCTCATATTTTTTCATACTTCTTCTCAAACTAAGGTGGTGCGAGGGTAAAATGAATCGGGATGCGCTGATCAATGTAATCGTGTACCAGGAAATCATGCATTGACAAAAGCTCCCTTTGCTTGTAATGCAAAGTGTGATTAAATGCATTATTTTTAACGCTTATGGAGCACATGCATCGAAGCTTCTCAGCTGTGCTTGTGCTAAGAAAAGGAAAGATTTTAAAAATAACGTAACACGATTGTCAATGTGACCTTTTGTAAGTAGTGCCTGGAGGATTCAGTGTGGAGAAACTCTAGAGACAGCGTGTGTATTAACTTGTGGATTTTTCTGTGAGTATTTGGTGGCAGTCTGACGGTTGCTTCGAAGATGGCGTTAGCCGAGCTCAGCTCAGAGCGAAATGAGATGAATGGGAGGGAGATGATGACGTGACTCCCCACCCGCCTTAACTGTCAATCCCCACAAACACAGTCTCTCGAATTTGCATAAGCACACCCCTTCACCTACAATTTTAACTTAGTTACAAAGTGATCAAAACTCTCGTTTATATCCTGCGTCCTCTCATTAAACTTGTATCCCGCATTACCTGTGGGCATGTGAAACGCCAGCGTAGCCTGTCTATGAACTTAATTTAAAGTTTAGGTTTACACCTTGCTTTCTTTCCGAGGTAGCAGCACTCATGAATATGGTAGTATATGTCACTCGCTCGCTTCTTATTGTTTCGCTGCCTTCTCAATTATATAATGCATGTTTTCTTAAGCGCTTTTTGGAGGTCTTCCTGGTTTTCTACGCACTGCGTTGACAGTCAGTTCACGTGATTACGTGGGAGGCGTGATGATGTCACACGAAACTCCGCCCCCCACGTCTTTCCAGCTCAACTCAATTACAGTTAATGGAGAAAAATACCTTCCAGTTATGACCATTAGGAGTAGAATTTCGAAATGAAACCTGCCCAACTTTTGTAAGTAAGCTGTAAGGAATGAGCCTGCCAAATTTCAGCCTTCTACCTACACAGGAAGTTGGAGAATTAGTGATGAGTGAGTGAGTTAGTGAGTGAGTGAGTGAGTGAGTGAGTGAGTGAGTGAGTGAGTGAGTGAGGGCTTTGCCTTTTATTAGTATAGATAACCTAATTGAATCCATTATTGACAATCACTAAAATTTCAGTTTTCTCTTTATTTAGTTTGAGAAAATTACTATTCATCCATTCAGAAATGCCAGTAAGACATTGTGTTATTGAATCGAGAAAGTCTGTGTCATCAGGTGCTATTGATAAGTACAGCTGTGTGTCATCAGCATAGCTGTGGTAGCTCACGTTGTAACCTGAGATAATCTGACCTAACGGAAGCATGTAGATTGAGAAGAGCAGCGGACCCAGGATAGAGCCTTGTGGAACACCATATAGAATATCATGTGTCTTTGAGTTGTAATTACCAAAACTCACAAAGAATTTTCTCTTGCCAGGTAGGATTCAAACCAATTTAAGACTGTGCCAGAGAGGCCCACCCATTGACTAAGGCAATTTCTAAGAATATTGTGATCAATGGTGTCAAATACGGCACTCAGATCTAGCAGGATGAGAACAGATAAATGGCCTCTGTCTGCATTTGCCCGCAAATCATTTACTACTTTAACGAGTGCAGTTTCTGTGCTGTGATTTGTTCTGAAACCTGACTGAAATTTATCAAGAATAGCATGTTTATTGAGGTGGTCATTTAACTGCATAATGACTGCCTTCTCTAGAACTTTACTTAAGAAAGGCAGGTTAGAGATGGGTCTAAAATTTTCAAAAGCAGAGGGGTCAAGATTATTTTTTTCGAGCAGGGGTTTAACTACAGCAGTCTTAAGACAGTCTGGGAAGACCCCCGTATTTAATGATGAATTTACTATGTCAAGAATATTATCAATTAGCACGCCTGATACTTCCTTGAAAAACCTTGTTGGTATTGGGTCAAGGACGCAGGTGAAGGGTGGAGGGTTTCAGTTGTTCAGTTCAGTGTTAGGTTTTTTATGGTGACTGGAGTGCCAATTCCAACCCCCGGGTGTTTCCCTGCAGTTTGGATGGTCTACATGCAGGACTGGAAGCAGATTAATTTCACACCCAGGACGGAGCAATTGCAGGTTAAGGGACTTGTTCAAAGGCCCAACGAAGTAGAGCCAGTGAAAAAATTTATTCTTTTGTCAGGATATTATAGTCCTGTAAATCAATCACTATCAAGATAAATGCTACAATATTTTGTTTAATATGCAGTCTGTTAGCTCTCCATTTCTAAGATAACTAGGTCTAATAGAACCCAGTAAGCTCTTTCCACAAATATGAGAAAACTAACAAAGCCTCTACTAACCTAAATATATTTCATTAACCAAAAGTACTTTTACATTTTATACAATTACTAGGGGGTTTCCTCCTGTTCACTTCATTCTCCAGACCCCCCAATCCAACCCAGCCTGCGCTATGCACCAGCCACTTTGTGTCTCTGCCACTTGCATTATGAAGAGGGGGGCTGAACACACCCCAAGGAGATGCGGTCGCTCCTCCAAATCCCCCTCTAAAATGGTGATATAATGGGAAACAAATACAGTTTTTTTACCTCCACTTTGCTCAATCAGGTGCTGGCTTGCTGCTGCTGCGATGCCGCATGATCTGCATCTCGCATGGTGCTTCATTTAAAAGCCTGTACAGCAGCTGTCTTTCTTTTCTTTTTTATTTCCGGCCCCAGACATGATTAAATCTTTTGACACAAAGTGACGTCTTGCGGAACGTGACTTCTTGATATTTTTTAGTTTATAATTTAAAAACAGAATAACAATCTGAAAATCTAACAACATCACATTAAAGATCTATACATTCTGAAAAGAATGATACCAAACATATATATGCAGGTTTTAAAATAAGCCCAATTTAAAGCATGACAAAAAAGTGACATAAAAATATCACAGAAAATCATTGCACTTTTAGGCTTAGGATTTTATATAAATAGAGTAGATTTGGCATCATAGAGACATACCTCTTGTAGAACTTCATTGGCCAAATATCTACTGCCTCCGTCCTCCACCTGTGGATTACCAGCTCTAGACATA
Organism: Polypterus senegalus; assembly: GCF_016835505.1. Classification (NCBI taxonomy): domain Eukaryota; kingdom Metazoa; phylum Chordata; class Cladistia; order Polypteriformes; family Polypteridae; genus Polypterus; species Polypterus senegalus. The sequence continues at coordinate 208,379,731 of NC_053156.1, read as the reverse complement.
TGTCCAAGGTCACCTATAATTAAAAAATGATTCTTTTAGATACAACAGCAATACAAATGTAACAGTCTTAGGCAATTTGGAGATCAGCAAAAACATTCACAAAATGCAGCAAACAGGTGAGCATGTAGTTTGGTGTAGTGATTGAAACACTGCACTAAAGTTGTCAGACAGTTTGATTGCATCACTCAGAAAAGCAAGCGGTGAGCAAAGCACTTGTCTTTGTCAGAGTTCACTTAATGAACTAAAAGGAAAAAAAAGACATGAAAATATAAAGTGCCTTCTGCAGCCATGGAAACATATTTCTGCAGTAAAAAAAACCTCTATATAATGATAATAAATATAAAAAGTAAACAGGGAAAGATAGGGATAGAATATTAGAATAAATCGAATATTAAATAGTTAATATTAGCTTACTCATTCCAGTGAGCTCTCTTCCTGTTTGCCCTTTTAATTACAGAAGATGAGATTAATGAGGACTCTGGAGCAAAGCGGTTGATGTTCACATGAAGTGCACTGCCTTTTTTGCAATGATGGGAAGTTTTATCAGAAGATTCTAAACTTCTTAAAATCCTCCTCTGCTTCACAGATTCAAGATCAAGTGATCAGGGTTTTGAAAGTAGCCTCTGCAATAAAAACAGGAGAACTTGAATGTAATTGTAATGGATTATGATAACAGTATGCTTACCCTATTTAGTCACCAAACATATGCTTATGAAAACTTGAATGTTTTCTAGTAATTTACTAAGGTAGAAGTTCACCTAGAATACTGCTATGATGTCACAAGAAAAGATTAACACATTTTAAAAATAAATCTCAAAAGTACAATTTCAAGCTGCACCATATTAAGAATGAAGCCTTGAAATTAAGACTCTACATGGGTGTATAGGATCCTTATTGGCACGTGTAGAGAATGTAGTGAAATTCTTATTTGCATTCATTCTAACATGAAGGAAATTGCTGATTGGAACAGCTATTGACTCAAATGAAAAACATGCTGTTGAGGAAATGAACTGCTCAGACAAAGAATTCATTTTCAAGTTACAATTTGTGTATCTTTATTATATGGTCATCTGTGAATTATTTTTTGTATGAAGTAAATGAATGAACAAATCCTAATATGTTTAAAGGTTCGAACAACCAACATTCAGAATAGCCAAAGCAAATAAATATACACTTATCTAGTTGTTGACACCTTTGTCAAAGGCCAGTCACAGTGAATTTAATTAATAATTCCACATTTTTAAAGTAAGTATAATGAACAACTAGTACAATGTAAAAACAAATGTCATTCTGCACAGCCAAAGTACTCAATCTCGCACTAAAGAGTGCAGCAATTACTATAAATAATCACTTAACAGCCACTTTAGGTTTTTGCATGTAAAAGATGCAATTAAAATCTAATTTCCCATTGATTTCAAAGGTTTTTACTGTATTTGTTTCTCTACTGAGTAAACAGTAACACAGTATGAACTATTCTGATATATTGCATTTCTGAATGTGCATGTTTTGCCTTCTGCACACCATTGCAATTAGTTATAACTAGCTGTCCCCCGTGGCTCCACCTGCATAGTAGTGAAACAGGACAAACTTTAAAAAGCAATAAACAAACAGGTATCACTAGCTAAGTAGAGGAAAGGTACGCTCCAAAGTGTGGCCAGAGGTAGACCGATTCGAATGGAGGCTGGCGCGTGAGTGAGGAGGACCCCACTCTTGACGTCACACTTCGCCCTCCCCTCGGCCCACAGCTTCTGTCTCGGATTAGTGTGAATAAATCACTCCTGCAAGCAAATTATGATACTTAGTGCAATGAGAGAAGTCACAAAATCAACCAGAATGTTCAAACAAATTATTGAAAAAAACAATCTAAATCCGTTAAGTAGTCCTCTCGTGAAAAGCAGACAGACAGACAGACAGACAGATGTTGGATTTTATATATATATATATTGTGGCACGCGGCTGGGGGTGGTGGAGGACCGGAGGAGGGCTTGTGCCTCCTCCAGACTACGAGGGGGCGACCACCCTGGTTGTGTTGGAGGCTACGGGTAGAGGGCTTGGAAGCCCAACCCTGTAGGGGCCCGTGGTCACCGCCATTGGGCGCCCCAATGCCTTGGGAGCCCTGGACCTCAGCACTTCCACCCAACCAGGAAGTGCTGGGGGGAAGAGGATCAGGGACACCCGGAGGGCTTCCAGCTACACAGCTGGTACTCCTCAGGAAGCACCTGGAGCCCATCCAGGGGTGCATAAAAGGGGCCACCTCCATTCATTCGATGGCGAGAGTCAGGTGGAAGTGGACGGAGCTCGGAGGAGAGGAGTGGAGGCGGTCTGAAGATTGTGAGAGGCATTGTTGTGCGGCCAGGACTTAAAGGGGTGATTGGTGCTGAGGCACTGGGTTTGTGCACTTTACTCTGTATATAATATTTGTAAATAAACGTGTGTGTTGAAACAACATGTCTGCCTGTCTGTGTCCAGGCTGTACCCCACAATATATAGTGATAAGTGTTTGATTTTCATTCTATAAAAGGTCTCTAAATCATTGACAGGATCAAACTTATCAAACGCATATATTCTAAAACAATTGCTGGCAAAAAAACAAACTATTTTTCCCCTTCTTTCATTGATATCACAACAGAAAACTTTCAAACTGCCAATAAGAATTAACAGTTTCTTCTATGTGGCAAACGTTTATAAATTAGTAGTATTCAATTTTAATGTTTTAACTTGTTAAATATACTTAGGTTCATATCTAACATCATCACTAAGAAAGTATCTTCAATAAAAACATGAAGCGGATGAATAGCATTTACTTTTAACATGTACTGTAACATCACTTAGTCTTAGTCATGAAAATTGAAAAACTAAATAATGCAATTCAATACTTCAAGAGAGCTAGTCAAAAACATGTCACTAACATTTTAATATTCGGAACTGAAAAAACATTTTGAAAATAACTTTACGTCAAAGCTAAAAATTCTTATTACAATAATTGATATTTACAGCACTACATGTTGATTAACTGCGGTAGGCTGGCGCCCTGCCCGGGGTTTGTTTCCTGCCTTGCACTCTGTGTTGGCTGGGATTGACTCCAGCATGCCCCTTTGACACTTAGTTAGGATATAACGGGTTGGATAATGGATGGATGGATGTTGATTAAATGTTGAAGAAGTATAAACCATGAAAGGTAATAGAGAACAGTTATATGTTTGCAACTCTTTTGTAAAAGGAAACATGAAATCTTTGGGTTACAGCAACATTTTCTTCCATGTCAATTCACGGCAGCCAGTTTGCAGTATCACACTATTTTGTCATGATGTTGCTTTATATATTTAAATACTACTAAATACACAAATAAAAGCTTATCTTCACTGGACTAAAAAGAGGAGGTGATGGATTATGAGGGTGCTGGAGTGTTAGTACATTTACTTCATGCAACAGAACATTGGCCAGCGGCGTGGAAGCAGTTCCCTACACATTATGAATGAGATATAAACCCTACTTAGAAATACTAGACGTCAGGGACAGGACAGTAATTTATTTGAAAAACCAAATGTTAATGTGTGCGATGTAAAGGGGGCTATATCAGTGAGCTAGTGATGTCATTCTACAGTGGACAGGTTCCAGCATCTAAAAGGACATGTGATGTAACTGACCCTGCAGATGGATGCTTTTAAATATTATTCTCTCAGATCAGCTACATGAAAACTGAGCTTGTAAAGAAACAGTACACAATTTTGAAAAAAAGAAAATTCCTTCCTAAAAAAGAAAAAAGACTTAAGAGGTTTATATAGTTTTAATAGTGAGAAATAACCAATGGTGACAAAAACATACACATATTAGTTAATGCCATTATGCCTGATTTTGTTTTTTAATTTTGTTGCAGCTTTTTGTTTAGTGACAAGTACTTCTGTTTTCCAAAGGGAAATTATAAATCTCTTTTAAACCTCACTTCACTGCATCCCAATGTATCTGCCTCACCAAGAGCAGTGTAGCTGCATCTTTTCTAGGTTCCTAAAGTTGAGCAGTTCCTGAGTTGGCAAGGTAGAATCCAGCATAAGTCAAATTTTCAGACCAATAAAATTAGCTTTAACAAAGTTTAGTAAAAATTTTAAAAAGAAACAAAACAAAGGCTATTACACACACAGAATAAAAGACAAAAAGAGAAAAAAGGTTGCCTCATTGTTTCATTACCATCCTGGCTTTCTCCTGATAAACATCAGTTACTTTGTATATTTAAAAGTTGTTACGTTAACTTTAGTACGTCACTACATTCACTATGCTTAGGACGTTCAATACATTCAGTACTGTTTGAAACTGTTTGCTTTTCATGCCTTACCAACTGCAAAGCAGATCATAAATGAAACAGTCTAGTCAGAATAACAAGAAATAATTAAAATATTCAACTTACAATTTAGCTTGTAGGGGTTATAACAGAATCATCCATTGACTACGCACTTACTGTATATATAGGAAAACATTTAACATAATTAACAAAATACTTCCATCAACTTAACATAACCTAACTAACTAACACAAGGCTCTTACAAACAGGTTAATTTGAGAAAGTAACTCTATCTTTATTCAGAGACTACAACACAGTAGTCTTAGGCTGAGTATGTTGAGAAGTATATTACAACAAAAACATTGTGATAAGTGATAAAAGGAAGCATCAATATTATCAGTTTGAAATGTATTCTTTATAGAATATATAATACAATAATGTTTAAATGCAAATCTTTCAGCAAGGCATCCCTGGGCTTTCTAAAATATATCCAAAATAGATGGCAAGGGATTGGAAAATTAATTTTTTTAAAGGGGATGTCAGTTGAAAAATATTCAAATATAATGTCATGCGAGTGGGAGGACGTTGTACGGGCCAATCGAATTTAATTCCACGTCAGGCCAGGAGGTGACGGGGTGCATTTAATCTACTCTTGTCTATCTTTGCAGACCAGCCGTGAGAAAACCTGTCTGATTCGACCTTGAAGATGCCACTTCTGGTTCCAGTGCCTAGGATGACGTCACTTCTGGTGCCTTGGGTAACCTCACTTCCAGTTCCTTTGCCTTGACTAACATCACTTCTGGTTCCGGCGCATTGACTAACATCACTTCCAGTTCCCCTACGTCACTTCTGATCTGACCATTTAAAACCATCATCAGTTCATTTTGGGATTCCAACCAAGAAGCTTGTTACCAGAATTCAACCCATTGCAGCTAGGGATAATATACAGGTGGCTACCACAAACCTTTTTAAGTGTGTTGAGTCTGATCATTTTCACAATAACTTTTAAAAATGAAAAATTGTATTTATATAGCACCTTACCCATGATGAAACTGATACACAATTATCCAAAGAGCACAACTGCAACAGAAGTACAAACAAAATGCTTAATAAGTACATGTAACACTGGACAGACACTAGCATCAAACATCAGACATGAGTTAAACCCGATTTCAAGATATGTATAAATAAAAAGGGGGAAAAACAGAAAACTGCTAGACAAGAATGAACAAATAGACAGGTAGTATGTTTTGGTGGTTAAGGCTCTGGACTTCAAACCCTGAGGTTACTGTATGAGTTGAAATCCTCCTAATGATTCAGGTTGACCATGAGAAAGTCTCTAGTGATTGAAAAAAGCAAAAGAAATGTAACTATATGTATCTCAAATGTTATAGGTTACCTTATAAATAATAAGGTAGTTTAAGATTCCAATTTGTATATTATAAGCTGCTGGACAGAGTGGGTGAACTGAGTGAGAGGTTAAGAATGGCTGCACAAATTGGATGATTTCTTGGTTGAAGTTTCCTTTTTCAAGAATACAGTCAGCACCCGTAAGAGCTTAGACAGTTTATTCCAAGGTCTAGATGCAACAGAGCTGAAATTTCCCATTGAGTGGCATTAGTTGTAGACACAGCAAGACTGCCTTACAAAGTGGACCAAAGTAGCAGGAACAGAATAAAGTGATCCAGGAAGCCACCCTACAGAGTCTGGTCTCTGCAGAATGTTCCAGAAATCTGCTTTCCATTTGTAAACCCAAGTTTGGTCATCCCTAATCAAACTGCAGATTGTACTGAATCATAAAGTGAAAAAAAGCCAAAAATAACCTCTGCAGGGTTCAAACTTTAAACATGCCAGTTTTCTGAAAGATTATCATTCAAAAAATCATTAATAAAGTTGATTCAACAGACATCTTTCAACTTAATGGTGAATCAGGTACCTGAGGACACCAGTGGAAATTAAGGGGAAGGGCATTTTATTTAGGACTGAAGCCTGAAAGTACTTATTTATGCAGAGTTGTAGGAATCTGTAAATAAACCACTGAGATGTGTACTGTAGGTGAAGCAGAAAGCTTCACAACCTTTAACAAGTAAGGTATTTGGATGAGAAGATCTTCAACTAGTTCTTTGTAGTTTTGTGTTCTCAAGAAAATTGTGACATTAGCCTTTTCTCTTGAGCAAAGGAAAGATGTGAATTCTTTTACTGTCTTTACAAGACAATGGACGAATAAACAAAGCCATGCAAATTTCTATATAAATCATTTAAGCAAATACTTTCTCTTTTCTGGACAAAACAAAATATTTCTTTCTGACATTCTATATATTAATCCCTAGATAGTTTGAAGGTATAATAAGAAAGAAAATATACTGATAGAGAACAAACAATGTGTAGCAGATACTTGACACTGCGTTGTTTCTACCTCAAATAACATTTAAAATGAGAAAGACTGCTATTTTTCACCTTGAATATTCTAAAAATAATAACCTAAGATGAAGAATACTTATGCTATAAAGCAAACTTTTTTCACTGAATCTAAAATGTTTTTGCAATGGTTTGTGATAGGGATATTCCCTGTTCAGTAATGGATTTTTTTGCAGATTTTGGTGCAGACCAGTGTAATTTAAACTACCTGCAATATGTTTTATATCACAAATTCACTTTTTCTTAATTATAACATTTTTGAAATTTATTTTCCATTATCTAAAAATCATTTCCTGTAAAGTTTTTACTTTTTTCAAATGAACTTCCTGTCCACTTTTAGATGAAGCAGAAGCTATATATTGATGGAAACATATCTGAATTATCTTAAATTATAGTTTAGATATTTGTATTGTGATGCAAATTTTAATGTCTTCTGAGGAAGGGAATTCCACAGAAATTATATTATTAGATTTAAGCACAGCATTTGACACCATTGACTATTCTCTTTGGAAAATTACATTGGGCCGTAAGGCACTGTCCTTGCCTTGTTTGGTTCTTATTTATCAAATTGATTTCAGTATGTACAGAAATGTGCTGATAGTACTCCAGAATTATTTTCAGAAGTTAAATATGGTGTCTCACAGGGCTCAATACTTGGACTTTTACTCTTTTCACTTTATATGTGTCTATTGGGAACTCTCATCAGAAACATAACATTCATTTTCATTTGTATGTAAACAACACCCAGCTATATGTTTTTAGACCAAATGATGTTTCTCTAATGGCATCTTTAATCAATCATGTCAGTGAGTTGAAACAGTAAAAGGATGAGACGGACTTGTCTCTGAATACAGAAAAAATAGAAATATTATTTAATGGGGATAATAATGCTGACCACAAGAACATTCTGTCACTTTTTATCTCATTGGGAGTCACCATTAATTAAGATTGCTTCTAAATATGAAGAATATAGTAAAATTACTACATGAATTTATTTCTAGTAGGATAGACTGTAATGTACTACTTACTAGCTGTTAAAAACATTATGCTGTTTTCAGTTAATTCAAAATGCTGCCTGAAGAATCATTAGGAGAATCAAAATGTATGAGTACATACCGTGACTCTAGTTCTCAAATCCTTACAATTGCTCCCACTTAAGTATGTGGCTAATTTTAAAATCCTCCTTTAACATATAAAGCATTAAAATCCAGCCATAAGGGATGCAAAAAACAGTGTTTTTCTTCGTGCCGGTCCCAAGCCCAGATTAATGAGGAGGGTTATGTCAGGAAGGGCATCCAGTGTAAAATTTTGCCAAATCAATATGCAGACAATACAAATTTCCATACCGGATTGGTCAAGCCCCAGGTTAACAACGACTGCCACCAGTACTGTTACCCAACAGGGAGCTGGTGGAAATTGGGCTACTGTTGGCCAAAGAAGAAGAAGGAGAAGAAAATGGGGGAGACGTGTCCGGAGGCAGGAGGAGAGGAGGAAGGTAAAGAAAGTGGAACTGAGGGTAGGAACTTTGAATGTTGGTAGTATGGCTGATAAGGGGAGAAAGTTACCAGATATGATGGAGAGCAGGAAGGTTGATATATTGTGCGTGCAAGAAACTAAATGGAAGGGGAGTAAGGCCAGGTAGATCGTAGGCGGATTCAAATTGTTCTATCATGGTGTGGATAGGAAGTGAAATTGAGTAGGGGTTATTCTGAAGGAACAGTATGTCAAGAGTGTTTTGGAGGTGAAAAGAGTGTCAGACAGAGTAATGATTATGAAGCTGGAAATTGGAGGTGTTATGATGAATGATGTTGGTGCATATGCCCTGCAAGTTGGGTGTGATGAGAAAGATTTTTGGAGTGAGTTGGATGAAGTGATGAACAATGTACTCAAGGGACAGAAAGTGGTGATTGGAGCGGATTTCAATGGACATGTTGTTGAAGGGAATAGAGGAGACGAGGAGGTGATGGGTAGATATGATGTCAAGGAGAGGAATGAAGAAGGTCAGAGGACAGTAGATTTTGCCAAAAGGATGGACATGGCTTTGGTGAATATATCTATTTTAGGAAGAGGAAGGGACATAGGGTTACGTACTAGAGTGGAGGAAGATGCACGCAGGTAGATTACATCTTATGCAGAAGTGTTAATCTGAAGGAGATTGAAGACTGGAAAGTGGTGGCAGGAGAAAGTATAGTTAAGCAGCATAGAATGGTGGTGTGTAGAATGACGAGAAGAGGAAGAGAGTGAGGGCAGAGCCAAGGATCAATGGTGGAAGTTGAAAAAGGAAGACTGCAAGGTTGAGTTTAGGGAGAAGGTGAGACAGGCACTGGGTGGTAATGAACAGACAGTTGAGAAACTACAGCAGATGTAGTAAGGGTGACAGCAAGAATGGTGCTTGGCGTGACATCTGGACAGAAGAAGGAGGAAAAGGAAACCTGGTGGTGGAATGGGGAAGTACTGGAGAGTATACAGAGGAAGAGAATGGCAAAGAAGTGGGATAGTCAGAGAGATGCAGAAAGTAGACAAGCGTACAAGGAGATAAGGTGAGGAGAGAGGTGGTGAAGGCTAAAGAAAAGGCGTGTGATGAGTAGTATGAGAGGCTGGACACTAAGGAGGGAGAAAAGGACCTGATAGGCTAGACGGAGGGACCGAGCTGGGAAAGATCTGCAGCAGGTTAGGGTGATAAAGGATAAAGATGGAAATGTACTCGCAAGCGAGGAGAGTGTGTTGAGCAGATGGAAAGAGTACTTTGAGTGGCTGATGAATGAAGAGAACAAGAGAGAGAAGTGGTTGGATGATGTAGAGATAATGAATCAGAAAGTGCAATGGATTAGTAAGGAGGAAGTAAGGAAGAGGATGAAGAATGGAAAAGCCATTGGTCCAGATGATATACCTGTGGAAGCATGGAGGTGTTTAGGAGAGATGGCACTTGAGTTTTTAACCAGATTGTTTAACGGAATCCTGGAAAGTGAGAGGATGCCTGAGGAGTGGAGAAGAAGTGTACTGAGGCCAATATTTAAGAATAAGTAGGATGAGCAGGACTGTACTAGTCGATGAGCCATAGCATGAAGTTATGGCAAAGAGTAGTGGAAGCTAGGTTAAGAAGTGAGGTGATGATTAGTGAGCAGCAGTATGGTTTCATGCCAAGAAAGAGTACCACAGATGCGATGTTTGCTCTGAAGGTGTTGATGGAGAAGTATAGAGAAGACCGGAAGGAGTTGCATTGCGTCTTTGTGGACCTGGAGAAAGCATATGACAGGGTGCCTCAAGAGGAGTTGTGGAATTGTATGAGGAAGTCGGGAGTGGCAGAAAAGTATGTAAGATTTGTACAGGATATGTACGAGGTGTGGCCGTGGTGAGATCTGCGGTATTAGTGACAGATGCATTCAAGATGGAGGTGGGATTACATCAGGGATCGTCTTTGAGCCCTTTGTTATTTGCAATGGTAATTGACAGGTTGACAAACGAGATTAGACAGGAGTCGCCATTGACTATGATGTTTGCTGATGACATTGTGATCTTTAGCGATAGTAGGGAGCAGGCTGAGGAGACCCTGGAGAGGTGGAGATATGCTCTAGAAAGGAGAGGAATGAAGGTCAGTAGGAATAAGACAAAATACATGTGTGTAAATGAGAGGGAGGTCAGTGGAATGGTGAGGATGCAGGGAGTAGAGTTGGTGAAGGTGGATGAGTTTGAATACTTGGGATCAACAGTACAGAGTAATGGGGAATGTGGAAGAAAGGTGAAAAAGAGAGTGCAGCAGGGTGGAATGGGTGGAGAAGAGTGACAGGAGTAATTTGTGACAGACAGGTATCAGTAAGAGGGAAAGGAAATGTCTACAAGACGATAGTGAGACCAGCTATGTTATATGGGTTGGAGACGGTGGTACTGACCAGAAAGCAGCTGAAAAAAGAAGAAGAAGAACATATAAAGCATTACATGGCCAAGGTCCTGTTCAACCTCCTGAACTTACCATTATTTACAAACCAGAGCATGCATAAGTTCCCAAGATACCAAACTACTTATTATTCTAAGAATTAATATAACAACAGTAGGAGGTTGAGCTTTTAGCTGTAAGGCCCAAAAGCTGTGGAATGATCTGCCTGCTAATATAAGAGATGGCCCTTCAGTTTGTGCCTGAACTTGCTATACCTGTTAACCATTCACACTGCATGGGCTCCGTCAGGCAGTATGTTACTGGCTGTCAGATAAAAAAGGGGCAAGCATGACTGTGGTGGCCCAAAATTATGCCCAGTAATTTTCAGTCATGTAAACTGACATGGTCCGGCAATGAGATCAGCAACTGCAGTCTGCAAGTCTGACATATACAACGACTATAGGTTGTTGTGAAAGGTGGTGGAGGAATGGACTGATCACAGCAATTAGAACAGTGACAATACCCTGCTTAAAGTAAATTTCAAAGGAAGCACAAATGTTTTACCAGTTTTCACCATAAAAACAAATTAAAATCCCAGAAAAAAATCTCTATATATATTTGTATGCTGGTTCCTATTAACAAGCAAAACTTGACTTTGTTGTTAAATTATACAGCAGAGCAACTGTTGTTTGAAATGTATTTGGATCAAACATATATTATATGAAATGTTTAACAATGTTGTATACCCCCAAGATACATCTGACTACTATATTACTGGGTACTTCAGTTAATTTTTCTAAAAGGCCATGTGAAGCTTTATTACAGTTATTGGTCTCTGAAATACCTGGTTAACACATGTAGATTTAACTGTGAGTAGCCTGATTATTTTGCCATGTAAAGTCTTAACTGGATTACATTTAAGGATTTTGAAGTCTGCCCATGTCCTTCACATGTAAATGTGAAATTGTAAGAAACCAGGTTTCTGCCTTAATAGTGATTAATTTATTGAAAAAGAAAGATGGCAGCCTACAATTACTAAAAACTACAATTCTAAGGAGTTGGCAGGAGAAAAAGGATGAAGTACTCATTGCCATCAGAAAATACAGGGATGAAATCAGTGTACTTTACAAGTGTCAATGCATGATATTCCCAAAGCTGTTCTGAGAAGCTGACACAAATCTATTCAAGTCATATTGGAGGAGATGCATATCATAGGCCCTTGATTTACTCTTTTGGCCCCACATGTAAAGAGCGATCAAGGTCTTTGTCAGCTAGTCCTCTGCATGCAACAAATATACCTATAAACATCAAAAAAGAGACAATGAGGTCACACCAACTCCAATCACGTCAATGGCAAGCGGCCAGCATGGACCAATTCCATGATGATGGTAAAGAATTTTTACTAATTGTGGAGCATAATTCTGACTTTTAGGAGACAGAACTGCTCTCTGACATATTGGAAAAAAACTACAGTCAATAGATGCAAAGCCTAATTTGCACACCATAAGACAACTGATTGTGTGGTATCTGATGGGCCACAGTCATTTTATGAGCTGTTTATTCTATTTTCTTATGTGCATTATTTTTTTTTTTACTATGTATGCATTATTTTTCTTATCTATTTTTTAAATAAGCAATAAGACTCTCATAAAAATAAGCCTTATAAAATAACAAGACCTTTGACATAAGTAACTGTCATTTTTCATTATTCATTATTCTATCAAGTTAAAATATGTTTAATGACATGAAGACACTTAATAGCTGCCTAAAATAATGGACACCTATACTAAAGATTTACCTCATTATTGTTGTGCTGTATGTTATATAGCATACAGTATATAGCACAATCAATCTAACAGTTTTTGCATTCTTATTTTCATGAATGTACAGTATTTGGAACTTTTTTCAGAAAAAAAATTATATAGTTTGTAAAACCTGTATAGGAAAATAATGTTATTATAAAAATTTTATTTTTACAACCGAATCTTATTTCCTGTTCATGAAGAAATTTGAAAATCATCTATATATAACCTGCTTAAATCTTTTCTAAGACTAAAACAGGTTGACATGTAGCCCACTTCTGGGATATGGGATTGTGACAGATAGGGGGCGCAATTGCTCCCTTGAACCCCTGTCCACCACTCCAGACACCAGGTAAAAGTCCAAATACTTGATTTATTAGGACAATAAAGTGCACAAAGCACCCTCTCCTCCACAATACTCATAAACCAAACAATAATCACTACAATAATACAATCCTCCACTCCCAGACGCATTGCCCTCCTATCACCCAGCTCAGCTCGCCGTCTGGGGGCTCCCACAATCCTTTTATAGTCCCTGACCTGGAAGTGTTCCAATCCCCAGTCCATGTGATCTTCTACCACTTCCGGGTCAGATCAAAATTCCTTTTCTTCACCCCGGAAGCACGTCATTCCCCTTGTCCATGTGACTTGGATGTACTTCCGGGGCGTAAGGCAAATAACCATCGTTCCTCCCTGCAGCGTCTCCTAGTGGCCCCCATGGTATCCAGCAGGGCTGTGTATAAAAACTCCAATGTCCATGATGCCCTGCTGGACTTCGGGGGACCTCCATACTGCAGGGAGGGCTCCACCTGGTGGCTTGGGGGCATTGGCCACGATGAACGACCGGCCATACACCACAGGATATATGCCTGAGTTTTCAGAAATGCTCTGGATTTAGCCCATAAACAAATGAGCAATTAAATTATAACTTCTTTCAGGTCTCAGGAACATGTGCCGCAACAGATGGATTCTCTGCTCTTTACATGGCTCTCTGAGGTGACTCGCTATCCTTAAAAGGACTGCTTGCCTTTTGCTGCACTACCTGAAAAAAGCATGTGTGACTGTGCAGAGTTGCCGTTAGCAGGCACTTCTGCTATTGATGATGTAATGCCAGCTCATTCTTTTGGTGCAGTTTGAATGTTGCTTATACCTGGTAAGGAGAAATAAACTATTCATTAAGTAGTAACTCCTAACACAAGATAATCACAAAGGATCTCGTCAGCAATCACTGGTGGAATACAATTCAATTACTTGTGTGCAACCTTTCTTGTGTAGTTCAGTTTTGTCTGTTTTAAAGAAAGAACAGAAAATAGTTTGCACCATGTAGCTAAGGAGAATTTATTTTCTGCCTGTTTGGCTTAATGTATCGAAAGGCTGAATTCCAGATCATTTAGATGTACTTTCTAAAACATCACTTGAATTACCTTCTTACTGAAAGAAAAATAAATTGCACTCAGGTATTTGCACTAATACTGTATTACTGCATTTTGCTGATTTTTTTTTTTTATCAAAATACATTTTTTTTCTGTGTGTTTAGTTGAACTAGTCTTTAGTTTAAAAATGGTGAATGCTTTTTTTTTCAAAGAAGTAAGCTGTAAACTTTGTGAAGTAAATTTGTACACCAGATGAAGAAAGAAAAAAAGAATCATTGTAACAGAAATGAAAATAGCTCAATACACAAATAGATACGATGAAATTCTTATTTTAGTAAACTTAATTCCATCCCTTCCCTCATATTTCCAACAAGCAACTGTACTGTGACTTTCCAGTTGACTATTCAAGGAACCACTGGGCAGCATATTGTCACTTACAGACACAGATACTGAAGTGTCAAAGTTTGTAATGCTAAATAATTTGGCATAATTTTGGCTAAATAATTTAGCTTTAGAAAACTGAATTATACTCTGAACTGTATACAGGTTCATAGTATGGCCCAGTAAGTTGAGGCATCATTTGCACATCCTGCACAATCTTACTAGGCATATGTTAGGATAAATGATTTAGGACATTTGTTTAATTTGTACAGCTAATAAAGAATTGCTTTTCAAATATGTCCAATTCCTGAAATGCTTAACTAACACATAATTATACACTCACCATGTCACATGTGGCATGATTAGTATGGAAGTTCCTAGATTCTTATAGAAAGCAATGTTTTTGCTAAAATGCATGCAAACTTTATTCAATGTGCTAGCTTAAATTGTGAGACTATATTTGTACAGTAACCAAATAAGCATAAATACTGATGAACACCACAACATGATTACCACACACAGTAATAAAGGAAATCTTTCTAGGTTTGTTTAGTTGTTTAGAACTGCTAACAAATTATAGATAGATAGATAGATAGATAGATAGATAGATAGATAGATAGATAGATAGATAGATAGATAGATAGATGTCACTACACACATTAAAGGAACATAGTTTTCTAAGAAAAAAGAGCCTGCTCTGCCCTTTCTTATATATTTCCTTTATGTCATAGAAAGCAGTCCAACCCGTTACTGATGTAGACCCCAAGTGCTTGCAGCAATACATCACCTCTACATCGACTCCTTGAATAATCATTGCGCATGGAGTCTCCTTGGTGCAGTGAAATTCGAAAACTAGTTCTTCAGGTTTGCTGATATTAGATTGCAGACAATTCTTTCTGCACCAGGAAACACAGTTCTCCCCCTGACTCCTATATTCTGTCTCATCCAACTTATCAATGCATTTCATAAGTGTTGTACAGGAACAATGCAGAATGTTTTCCACAGCAGCTGCACTTTCTGGGACCTTAGGGACAGACTGAACTGGTGGCAGAGGATACCACAAAGTTGATCAGCACAAGTCTTAAAAACTTAAGGACTGACTCCACCTGGTCCTGTGGCGTCTCTTGTGTGTTGCTTCTTCAGTTGTCTCCTAATTTGGTTCAGTTATGAACAGCCCATACTGATGGTCAGAGGTGGACTTGTCATGATTGATGATGTAGTAAGGATGGTGTTGGGAAATTGGTCATTGGAAGAATGTGGCAGTGGGAGGAAAAATCTATTAAAAAAACTGGTTCAGAAGTTAGCTTTCTATACTCCCCTTCTAACCCTGAGCCCTGAATTCCGGATCTCCATTCCAGATCTCTTTCATGCTATTCCTACTGAGTTTATTTTCTATTTTAGTTTTGTAAGCTTAGTTCTTTCTCTCAGAATTTTCTTCAGCATTTGCTGTGCATCCTGCAGGGCCACTTTGTCACTGATTTTGAATTCTGTCATTTTCCCATTCATGAGACTTTTTAACTACTTACTGTAGTAACCTTGGGCTTGTTGTTTGGAAACATGCACTGTCTTTAAGGATAACACAGTGTTGATGCAAAAGTTAATATAGTCTGTGATGCAATATATGCAAATATCATCCTCATGTGACTCGCTTCCCAGTCTTTCATTTGAAAGTAGTCATTCAGAGCCATTCCAGACTCTAGGCTCCACTTCCTCACTATTCTGGTGGTAACAGGTTGTCATGTAATAACAGGCTTGTACAGTAGATGGTAAATAAAATGAATCAGGTTGTGGTCAGATCTGCCCAAAGGTGCTAGAAGTTTAGACTTAAAAGCATAATATATAAATATAGTAGGTCCAGCTTGTTATTTCCTTAAGTGGAACATGATTCAATCTATCGAAAGTTTGTCATTGTTTCTTCTAAAGTCACATGGTTAAAGTCACCACATATATAGCTGATATATAGTATCAGAATAAGTCAGCATTACAGTGTTGGTGACAGAGTAAATCATTTCCATTGCTGAGTCCCCATTTGCAGAGAGACTAGAGAAATACAAACATTAATAAGGATGTAACTTATCTCCCTGGGCAAGTAAGTGGATGAAGCCTGACAGACAGAACTTCAATGTTTGAGTTATAAACTGTAGATTTAATTGTAATATTCTCACTTTTACATCATTCCTTATTCACATCGATGACAGGTCCCCTCCTGTCTTTTTCCCACTATGCACTAGGTCTCTATCTGCTTGAATAAGATCAAAATGGCCAGCATTAAAGCAGTGTCAGGTATATCAGGTTTAAGCCAGTTCTCAGTGAAACACCAAATGCCACAGTACTTGTATGCAGTGACTCGCTATGAGAGCAGTCAATTCATCCATTCTATTTGAGAGAGATAAAACATTGGCTATTACAATGGATGACAGACCAGTTGTGAATCCCTTTTTCCTTCCATTTTTCTTTTCCCACCTCTTCACCCCCTCAATCTTCAGACAAACAGCTCTTGCTTAATAGTGAAACTGAGCCACTTGGGGGCTTGTGATAGCAGTGCAAGTAGCTGATTATGGCAGTATTTTGTACATCCCACTTTTATTTTCTCAGCGTTTTTTACGTTTTCAAGTGTTGCAGACATAAGGTAGTCTTTGGGTCCACTTCACAACCCCACCAAGCTTGTATCCCATCTGAAGGGCAGTGAAGACAAGCCAGTGATTGGGTTTAAAATTCATATAACTTATTCTTACTGGTTAATATCAGTGACAATCCAGAAACCAAATCAAGTCTAATCCTAAAAAACTAGCAACTAGTGAAACAAGTTCAGAAACAAAAGGAAAAAACAGAGAGAACACGGAGCGTCTGAAGAAAGGCTGCTGATCCACCCTGAATATTCACCCCTTAGGTACTGTATGTGTTTTGCTCTGTGCATATATGTCTCTTATGTTATGTATCCTTACGTATGGCACAGGGTTGAACTTTCTCAAAGGTCACATGACAAGGTTCTGAAACATCAATAATGAAATGGTATCTCAATAAGCTGAGACATGGCTTGCTATGTGCATCAAATTTATCACAAAGAAATATCCATTCACATTTTATGCTTGGATTCATAGGCTTCTAAAGGTTACAGTTAGTATTTTAGAGACAATCACTCTACCATTTCCTCAAGGCCCACACCACATTCTCATGCTCACTCATGGCAAAGTGCTTCAAAAGAGAATGTACTTTAGCTTCTCAGTACAATGCTAATGAACCATGAAACCTATATAGGCACATGCCCTTCAATAAGCTCAGTGTAGTTTTATCTGAGGCTTCTCAATTTTGGCATAAAAAGTAATACTCTATAGTCAGGAAAATCTCACAGCTTTCTGCTGTGCCATGTCATGGAAAAGTTCCTTTCTGCTGTCTGTTATCACACACATATGTATAGGGGACAATTTAAGGGCTCAGATAATTGTGGCTCAGTGCCAGACGGCACTGTTGACTGATACCTTCTCTCCAACTCTATCTGCAGACAGGAAGATTGATGACCATGACATCTCTGATGTCACTTACAGTGTCCACCTGCCTGGACTCACCTCTTCCTGCCAGAAGCCTTGCCACTTTAAACAATTTTTACTTTAATCTTTATGATGTTTTCTTTTGCCTTTTCTTCATCCGTGTTTTATTTATAATATACGGGGTTTTCCTTCAGGTGCCCCAAAGATTTCTAATCTCTTTTGTCTTTTTACAACTGACTTGTCATTGAGTTAAATCTGTTAAATCACAAAATCAAGAAAGTTATCCTCAGCCTTTGTACTAAACTGATTGTGGAGGGTAGGATATTTTATCTATAATCCATTTTTCTCATTTTTTTTACACATTGTTTAAGTTCTCATCACAGCAAGTAGAGCTAGTCCATCAATATTTTTAAATTAAGTAATATCTATTTGACAACATCAGTGACTGCAAATAAATACATAAGGACATAAGAAATTTAGGAAATAAAAGGAAACCATTTAATCCATCAAGTTAATTTGTTTAGCTAACAGTTAAGCTGTCTTAATATTTCAATCAGATAATTCTTAAAATTTATCAAAGTTTCTGCTTCAACTACATGTCTTAGTAGTTTGATCCAGATTTCCACAGTACTTTGTGTAAAGAAGTGCTTCCTGTCTTCAGTCCTAAATGCGTTTTCACTTAAATATAACTGCCGTCCTTGAAAACTTAATTTACTATTTAGTGGAAAGAATTCTGCTGGATCTACTTTATCAATGGCTTTGAAAATTTGGAAGACCTGGATTAGGTTCCCCCGAGGTGTCCTCTGCTTACGACTATACAGGTTGAAATCTCAGAGACTGTCAGAGTAGGACATGCTATTGAGTCCTGGGATGCACTTGTTTTTTCTCCTCAGCACAGCTTCAAGTGCTGCTATGTCTTTCTTATTGCATCATGTCCAGAACTGCACACAATCCGCCAAATGTAGTCCCACTTCTGCATTATTTACTCTGAGCATAATTGATTTATATTCAGCAATTTTTACAATATAACACAACATTTTATTTGCTTTTTTAATAGCACATTCTCTGAACAATCTGCACATTCGTTGGATGATGAAAATGTGTCAGCATAAACCAATAAATCCTTTTCAGAGGTTCCATCTTTTCAGGCAGTGTCTCCTATCTTGTATTTATAATTGATTATAATAGTCGCATTTTGCACTTTTCTACATTGAACTGCATATTCCAACTGTCTGTCCAGTTGTAAAGTTTGTTTGTCTTTTTAAATTATTTTTTTTGCCTCATCAATATCTGCCATTCCTCCGATTTTAGTGCAAGCTGTGAATTTCACAAGATTAAAACTACACTGGAATCTGTGTCATTAATATAAATCAGAAGAATCAATATTCCAATGACAGCCCCTTAAGGGACTCCATTGATGACCTCACTACACATGGAGCATTCTTCCTTATCTGTACTCTTTCTGTCCTCTCGGTTTTGTAGGTTATCTTTGATATCAACAGCTTCTAGTTTTGAAAATTAATCTTTGGTATCGGAATGTATCAATTTGAAAGTCTAAGTAAATTATGTTGTATAAAGTGCCATTGTCAACTGCTGCAGTAGCCTGTTCAAAAAAATCTAAAAGATTGCTTTGGTAATATCTTCCTCTCTTAAAACTGAGCAGGCTGTTACTTAGCAGGTTATTTTTATATAGGTTCTTTTCTAGTTTATTTCTTATAATATTTTCCATAATTTTGCATGATTCAGAAGTACTTATTGGTCGGTAATTAAGAGGATCTATTTTGTCTCCCTTCTTGAAGACTAAAGTCCTTGTATTTACATCTATCCATTCCTCAGGTACTCCTCTATCAAGTGACTGTTCAAATATGCCTAATAGGGGTTTTGAAGATTTATAGATGACATCTTTCATTTCTTTTATTGCAACTGGTAAAATCTCATCAGATCCGGGGGTTTTATTAGTCTTAATGTATTGAGGACTTGAAGTACGTACCGTATATACTCACGTTTAAATTCTTGTAGATAAGTCGGGGCTTGATTTTACCGTATAATTTCCAGTATTTTATAATGCTGGTCGTATAAGTCGAATGTGGAAAACTGACACTATTGGTCCACTATTGGAGATGATGTTACGCTAATGCCCACCTGAGAGAGTAACCACGGAGCACACAGCCTTTTTTTCTATATATTGTGCCTACGTGACCACTCAGTAGTACCCGAACAATTCCAAAGTGATGTTTGCACTGTTTTGTGTTTTTTGTATCTCACACCCTCATAGACCTTTATCATAAGAGCATCCCTTATCTACGATGGAGCGTTCGATCAGAAGAAAAAATGAAGTTGGTTTTAAATTAAAAGTCATTGAAGTAGCGAAAGAAATTGGTAACTGTGCTGCTGTAACAAAATTTGGTGTGTCTGAGAAACTGGTGCAAGACTGGAGGAAGCAAGAAGATGTAAAAAAAAAAAAATTAAGTGTTGTATTTTTGAACGGACATATAAGTCGGGGTCTGATTTCATGAACGATTCTGAACGATTTTTCAGGTTTCAGGACCCGACTTATACAGGTACATGAGTATATACGATATGACTTTCTTCATCCAGAACTTGCTTTTACTTCAGTGTGGGGCATTCCATTTGTTTCTTCCTTTACAAACATTTCGGTGAAATATTTATTCGGTTAATTTGCTCTTGCCGTCTTCTATTTCGTCCCTGAGGTTTCTTAAATTCTCTTTTATCATCTTTTTATTGAGGTAGTGCTGTTACTTACTGTTTGTTTTGGCTTTTTCAGTTTCTCTTTTTCAAATGCTTTTTTTTTATCTCTTGGTGTTATGTCTGGTATTGCCCTAATTTAAAATTATTTGGGCTGGTTTTTAATTTTTAAAAAAATTACTTTACAAAGTAGAAGAACACTCGAAACTGACAAATGACATGCTGAACTGTCAAGAAACTTGAAAAATGACAAATGAGATTACATTTACAGTGTTTCTCCAGTTATGTCCATGAAAATTATTTTTAGCATCTACACGCTTATACTAGGATGCTTGTTTTTCTAGCATGACCCAATGCTCCACTGAGATGCTGAGGGTACTCATCTCTGTGAAATGCAGTGCAATCCTATGATCAAGCTGACTGCCTCCCTAAATTAAATCAGGTCATGGATGGCAGTTAAATTTCTACAATATAATATTACCAAACCATAGCTAGTACCGAACTACTCCACATATCCAAAAATATTCTACAATAATCTAATATGTCCAACCTTTTGGATGTTGGGAATGCTGATTATGCTGACCTCATATTGTATGATTGTACTGATATTTTATTTGCAAGAGCTTCACCAAATCCAGTTCCATATTCAGGGATTGATGTTGTGATATCAATAAAGTTTCCTCATTTGCATATTTTTCCCATTTTCATCTATCATATTCAACAGTACTGTGAACTTTAAATATCACATATCATCCGCAGTAAGAATGTCATTTAATCATCCACAGAATATTGCCATTTTCTGTCATGACTTCATTGCATCTCTGCTGGATTATTGCAATCCTAACATCATTGGCCTCCTTAAAGAAATTACTGACAGGTTAAAAGCAGGTTTAAAATTTGACATCAAAAATTATGATTTGATCAAACTATAACCAATACTTTACCTCTTGATCTTGAAAACAGTGACCTTTTAATTCCATAATCTGCTGTTTTATAAATTTGTTTCTTCTAAAAGTCCACAATACCTGTTATTGTCACATGCCTTATAAAGCTGTTAGAGATCTTAAGACACTGTTCTTTGTGCCATTCCAGAAACCCCACTCTGAAACTATCATCAGCCAATGATTTTTCACCTATGTGACATTTTTTTCAGAGGAAGTCTTCCTCTGAGTCTGTCACTAAGGTTCTATCATTCATTATATAGAAATTAGACCTGAAACACCCTTTTTCTTCCTAGCTATGTAATTAATTACTTTAAAATAAACATTTTTGCACTAACCTTCTGTCACTCATACATCCAGTTCAGTGTTTTGCATTTTAACTAGATGTGTAGACATTTATGAGCAGTATATGGTATAAAGATTCAATTACCTCTTTAATTTATACAGTATATGCAAAATGCCTGTACATTATGGTGACACTTTCTGATCTATGTGGTGTAATAAAAGCCTGCCCTGGTCGACTCATAACAGCAAATTGACATGCCAATAGAAACAAGCCAGTCCAAATGAAACTATCAAACATACTTGTCATTCAGGCTCCTCTGGTGATCACTATGGACACGTGATTCTGCTGTAGGCCTGGACTTTTACTTGGGTGCAGAAATTCAGAATGCAGACACAACTCTAGCCAGATGGGTCAGGAGATCAAGATGCCAGTCCTGACCCCAAAAATACTTAGACTAGTCAACACAGATGTGGTCTCCTGGTAAGGAAGAGAAGAGAAAGCTGAGTAGAGGAGAAGCAGGTGAAGACAGAATACCACGCTAGCTTTAGGTAAGGAAGTGGGCAGCCCCATTGCCTGGCACACAGGCAAGCCTTTAGAGTCAGGCATTGAGAGGTTGATCACCTTTGTTAATTTACAATATTATTTAATGATTTTAGTGTTTTGAACCTTAGTGAGTCATTTTGTATGTATATTTTGTTTTTTGTGACTTTGTTTTATTAGGAGGAAAGATTTTCTCATTTTATTTATGATAGTTTCCCTTTGCCATTTTGTATATTGTTTTGAAATGCAGCCACCACCGTTTGCCTAATTACTACTAACCTTTGCCAATGTGTTGTTAGCAATAATGTGGCGTTGCTGCCACTTGACCACTGGATGCATAACATCACGATCTTTGAGGTATTTATGATTGCAGCTCACTTCACATTTTGGGCAAATTTTTGGATTCTGTGCTATTTTTTCAAACATTAAGGATCTCAAACATTCACCCTTGGTATCACCTTATATCTTTGATTAACATTTTAGGTTTAGATATTTTTTGGCTTTGTTCTGGTAACTTTTAACCATTGCATGAATTTTCAATGACCATTTTTGCATTTATGTTATTCTGTTATTCTTGTCTCTCATATTTTCCTTTGGCTAAAACAATTTTGCATACTTCTATGTATTGTTCTTGTTAATAAAACACTTTTTATGGATTTTTGTCTATTTTTGACTTATTTTGAATTCAAGGTGGATCAAATGTATTGGTTACAACACCCTTCCATTTTTTTTTTAGTATAGGGATGTGATGAATTGGAACTTATCCCTGCAGGATGGACACAACTCCAGTGCTTCAAATGGGACACCCAAGAATATATTTATAAATGCACCAACTTGAGGTGTATTTATTACTTAACCAATTAATATTATACGTGTACAAGTTATTGATGTGTTAGAAGATGAATATTGTAGGAGAAAACTTGCCTCAACACTGTGAGAGCATGTAAACTCCAATTAGATATCATAGCCACAACCATGAAGAAGTGAGTTATAGTGCTAACCATTGCTCCATCATATAATTCATGTTATGAGGTTGTGGAGCAGGCACTGGTACAGCACATTGCTGCACCAACCACATGACAGAACAGCTCGGGATACTGGTTGGCAACCCCAGGGCAGACACTTGGTCCAGTCTCGCCCTCAGGAAATGACCCTCTATTTGCAGCAGCTAGGTGTTACATGAGTGTCCCAGATTGGTCTGGTCCAGCCACTCGGCTCCTCAACAATAAGGATCATGCGGGCCGGATCACCCTTTGGGAATCGTGCCACATGGCAGTAGTGTTGTAACTGACGCTACCTGCACAATGCAGGTAATGTGTCTCATTTGTGACTCCAAGGGGAACCAATCATTTGAAAAAAAGTTAAACCAGCAGTACCCGAGGATTCTCTAAAGAGACACGGTACCAAATGAGTCCAGTCCTCATCTCAGGCCACTAGATAGTGTCCATGTCTCACAACCATATAGCAAAACAGGAAGTTCCAGGACTCTGAAGACGTGGACCTTCATTCTTTTGCAAAGATATCAGGAGCACCACACACACCTTTCCAGTGACCTCATGACACACTATGTTCTCCCAATCTATCTACTGACTTCATAGGAAGACTCACCAGAGACATGAATGTCACTGCCAAGGTAAGTAAACCTTTCAACAAGGTCAACATTCTATCCACAGACAGACATACCGTCGATGGCTCTGCCCATCAGGTCCTTAAAGGCCTAGATCATGGTTTTTATCCAGGACACTCACAAGCCCAGACACTCAGACTCCTTACTCAGTCTCTCAACAGCCCTGATCAAAGTCTCCATTGACTTTGCAAAGATCACAGCATCATCAGCAAAGTCAAGATCAGTGAATCTTTCTTCGGCCAATAGATGCCCCACAGCTGCTGGACCCCACAACCTTGCCCAACACCCAGTCCATGGAAACATTGAACAGAGTAGAAGCAAGAACACATCCCTGACGAACACCAGAATCAACTGGGAAAAACACAGAGGTTCTGCCTCCACTCTGCAATACACTTATGGTATCAGTGTACAGGCCGGCCATGATATCCAGCAACCCTGAGGGGATCCAGCAAAGCCTCAGGATGTCCCACAGGGCAGCCTGATCAACCAAGTCAAACACTTTATGAAAATCAACAAAGGCTGCAAAGAAACTGTCAATGTTTGCGTTTCCACTCCATCAGAACCCTCAGTACCAGGATGTGGATAGTAGACCTCTTAGGCATAAAACCAGACTGCTGCAGTCGCTGGTAGGTGAGCAAGTGATCATGGATCCTACTGAGGATGACCCTAGCAAGGACCTTACCGAGAGCATTGTTATCTCCCTGTATTTGCCGCAATCCAGGTAATAACCCTTCTATTTCCAGATAGGGATGACAAGCCCGTTTTCCAGTCATTTGGGATGATGCCAGTCTCCCAAATGGAAGCAAAGATTGCTTGCAATGCTAGGAGGACAGCCTTACCACCAGGCTGGAAAAGTTCACCCCAGATACCACAGATCCCTGCAGCCTTCCCTACCCTCAGCTGGTTCACCACCTGTGCAATCTCAGTGAGATTGGGTGGTTCACATCTAATTGGAGGATCAACCTGAAGAACCATAGACCCAGAGATATCCAATGTCCTAGCCTGAGGATCACCTTTAAACAGCTGGTTAAAGTAGCTAGCCCAGCAGGTCACACCTGCAATGTCATCCATAAGAACCATTCCATCAGCCACCCTGACTGCGACTGCAAAGTTAGAAACACTGAGAAAAAGAGATTTTATCTGTACTTGACTTGATAGATTTTTAATTGTAAATTGTCTGTAATCTAATTATTATGTGTGCCAGCCAACGAAAGTCACACAGTCATGCTGCTGCTGCTGCAATTTTTGTGGAAGGTAATGCCATTTATTTTTTTTTTGTGATTTTAATTTTCCCAGCACTTGTCTGCCTAGTGTGCATATGAGTGTGTTGGCAGTTACCAGAATATTGAGTAAATTAATTGTAAAAGATTCAGTAAGAAAATTAAGTCATTGTTGTTGTGTTTGTGACTATATGTGTGACCCAACTGCCATTTGCATTTACTGGGCATCCTTTACTGGTATTCACAGCTTTCTAATTTTGCATCAGTTAATTGTGATCTCCTCTGGTATTGTCTTCTGCCAAAGTACAGCAATGCACATTTAACTATTGCATATTTTGTGAGCTTCATAGCAGCCTACTGCCCAGGAAAATTCATTAGTAATGAACTGTCTAAAATTAATCACGACACATCTGTCACTTGGGCCAATTTCAAACTGCCCACCTGTCAGGTATGAAAAGACATTCCACAATTGTATGGAAAGAACATACAACGTAAATACATAGCATGATTCAAACGCAGGCCTGTGGGACTGTGTGGTAGTGGCACAAGACATTGTGCCACCAGGCTTTTGCAAGATAGCATGATAAGACTGGCAAACATTTGAAATAGACTTTTTCTTAACATACCCTTTTGTTTTTCACACTAGGAGGTATATCATAGCCAAGATGCTTTTCAATAATTGTATCAAGTCCAAACAAAACTTCCAAAAATACACCACCCTCAGACTTGTCAGGTGCATTTACTGTTAGCCAAGGCAATCAAATTTTCATGTGTTATGTGTTACTTCAATATTAAAATATAAAGCTAGAATCAGCTTTAAAGATGATTAGAAAATAAGAAATCCATAATTCATAAGGGAATAGTGGCAGAAATTAATTAAAAATCCAAGCTGATGGCTGTATCGTATATTCTCCTATCAGAAATTTGTTTTATGAGTAAATGTTTATTAAAATACAGAAGCCAAGAGATTTTTAAGTAGATATATAAACCATTTTAACAGGTATTGAATGAGTAACCCACGGGTCAATGCACACCACTCTCCACCCCAACACCCAAAAAACCAACCCTACCCTCCCATATTCAAAAATGAATACAACAACATTAAATGCAAAGGAGCCTGTATGGACCAGCAAGCAAAGAAACAGTACAGACCCCATTAAAAAAAAGAAACGAGAAGGATGAGGTTCTGTGGCCAGGATTTTGAAACATCCATACACGGACTACCTGTATCTGTTCTTTCTCCGGTTTTCTGTGGTGGTAATCTGCGCTATCATCACCTGATCAAGACACCATGCAGTCCTTACATTGATGGATCAAAGGCCAGATGTCCACATGACCATCATCATCTAATTCTTCAATGTGAAGCCTGAAAACCATGGTAGAATGCGCAGTGGGGCCTGGGCGGTCTTGTGGCCTCTGAACATCTGCAGATTTTTTATTTATTTTTTTTTTTCTCCGGTTTTCTGGAGTTTTTTTTTTTTTGTTTTATTTTTTTCTGTACTCCTGGCCATTGGACCGTACTTTATTCTTTGTTACTTAGTATTGCTCAATCTTATTTTTACATTTTTCATTGCTCTTTCTTCATCTTGAAAAGCACTTTTGAGCTGCATCATTTGTATGAAAATGTGCTATATAAATAAATGTTGTTGTACCATATTCATATCAGTCAATTTTTTAATAAAGTAGGAGCCAGATGCCCCATGAATCCTCATCTTTATCCAAACGTCACACAAGAAACAAATTAAAACAAGATTTCCAGACAGAAAGAGGAAAGGAATCAGATGCTTTCCTGCGTCCAGTTCTTGCAATTGTCTCTAAAGTAAACAGCGCCTTTTGGATAGCTGATAAATGCTGTAAAGGAAAGTCTAGAAGCACAGAATTGTGGGGATGCAAAGGACTGTTAATAGAGTGAATAGATGTAAGAAAATCAGACACACCACATCAAAAACTGAATACAGTGCCATCATAAATTCTTGATGCTCTTGATGATTTCTAATCTGATGTGGGATTTGAGGACGTAATGATGTTGTAACACAATAAATTAAGTATTCCAATGATTATTAAGATTGTGTTTATTGTCGTAATGTTGCCACCACATATGCTTAATTTGCTTCCACATGACAGCTTTCATCTGGAAGAAATGTTGCACACAATAAAATTCAGAGTTGTAGGCATGCAAAATGTTATGTTATGTTGTAAAATTCAGTTTGAAATATGCACTGTGTTTCTTATCATTTTGTAAAGTTAGAACTCACCAACTTTCACATGGTATAGTGAATGAATCTTTTTTGTGTGTTTGTTTTGTTAGTTTGATCAAATGCATAACCATTTTTGTTGCTTTTCTGCATCACTTGTTCCACTCTGTTCAGAAACAAATTTAAATACACAAAAGCAGAGGGTACGATTATTGTAGATTGTTTGAATATTTTGTCTCATTTCCCTGCTAAATTTCTAAATGAACTGCAGTTGGTACATAATTCTACTGTATGCTTGCTAAGATACACCAGGGTTCCTGAATACATAACCCCTCTCTAATACAAACTTAACTGGCTCCCAGATAAATAATGAATGGCTGCTTCTGCTCACCTACATTATCAGTACAAAATCTGACCTCCACTAATTTACATGGTCTCTTCAAAAACTATACCTCCTCTCATTTGCTTCATTTTTCTTCTTTTGATCATTTTGTCTTTCATTCTTTGTGTTTTTAATTCCCTGGGGGATGAGTTAGACTTTCCATTTCACTGCACTCTGCATTCATCATATTAGGGCTCAGCATCTATTTTTCCTTTTTAAAAACAATTTTCAGCATTTAAAAATATAACATTTCCCAGGCTTATGCTGTGCTTTTTTTTTACTATTCTATTGGATTTATTAATACATGTTATGTAATCTTTTAATGTGTCTATGGGTGCCTTGAAAGTGTTATGGACTTCCCAAGTACACAAAACCCAGAAACAATTCCAGAAATCCCCCCCAGAAGGGGAAACCTTCAAAACATATATATTTAACAGATGCATTTATATGTAGACAAAATTAAAAATAAAAAATAACCAGTGGTAAATTTAATATGGCCAAAAATTAAGACAAGCACAGAACGAGGATCTGAGCGCTAGCCAGAGGGAAAATTTTGACTGAAACACAACATAGCCCCCCTCCAAGGGGTGGCTTCCAGACACCTCAACTCTCTCCATAAAGTCACAGGCACATGACAGAATGAGTAAGACAAGCAAGACAAATGCGAAAAGTGGACCACCTACTGGTAGTCCTAGAACAGCGGTAAGACAAGCTAGCCAACTCCTTGTGTTCCCAGCAGGGCAGGCAAAACAGGCAGCTGGATCCCATATCCCAGTAGTAAGGGCTGAACGGCAAGCAGCTGGGCAACTTCTGGCAATGAAGAGATGGCAGACATGGAGGCACAGACAAAAAAGCTGGTATTTCAAAACAATAGTAGTTTTCATTTACAGGTGCACAAAAAGAACACACAAACAATATTCAGATCAAAAATACTGAAAAATATTTTACAGCGAATTACCATTCCGAAAAAGAGAAAAATAATCAAAGACAAAAATTTGAATATACATAAAAACAGCAGTCTTCTTTAAATAAAGAAAACTATACAAAACACGGTCCCATCAATCCACAAAAATATTTTTAAGAAGAAGAAAAAAACAGTATATATACAAGAAACTGACAAAAAGTACACCCCAAACCATAAGATACCTCTACCAAAACAATGCCACAACTAAAAGGTTTCTATATTGTACTTATATCTTCTTCTCCTTCTTTCCGCTGCTCCCGTTAGGGGTTGCCACAGTGAATCATCTTCTTTGATATCTTTCTGTCCTCTGCAGTTTGTTCTGTTACACCCATCACCTGCATGTCCTCTCTCACCACATTCACAAACCTTCACTTAGGCTCCTCCTTTTCCTCTTCCCTGGCAGCTTTATCCTTAACATCATTTTCCGAATATACTCAGCATCTGCACATGTCCAAACCAACACAATCTCGCCTCTCTGACTTTGTCTCCCAACCGTCCAACCTGAGTTGACCCTCTGATGTACTCATTTCTAATCCTGTCCATCCTCATCACACCCAATGCATTCTTACGGTAACTCTGCTACCTCCAGCTCTATCTCCTGTTTTCTGGTCAGTGCCACCGTCTCCAGCCCATATAACATAGCTGATCTCACTACCGTCCTGTAGTCCTTCCCTTTTAATCTTGCTGATAACTGTCTGTCACAAATTGTTCTCAATTCTAATATTGCCCATTCTTGTCACACTCAATGCAAATCTTAGCATCTTTAAATCTGCCACCTCCAGCTCTGTCTCAAGTTTTCAACACATATAACATAGCTGGTCTCACTACCATCCTGTAGACCTTCCTTTCCACTCTTGCTGGTAAACCCATCTGTCACAAATTCCTCTTCTCCACCCATTCCACCCTGCCTGCACTCTCTTTTTCACCTCTCTTCCACAATCCCTGTTACTCTGTACTGTTGATCCCAAGTATTTAACATCATCCACCTTCGCCAACTCTACTCCCTGCATCCTCACCATTCCACTGACCTTCCTCTCATTCACACACATGTATTCTGACTTGTTCCTACTGACCTTCATTCCTCTCCTCTCTAGAACATATCTCCACCTCTCCAGTGTCTCATTGACCGGCTCCCTACTCTTGCTACAAATCACAATGTCATCAGCAAACATCATAGTCCAAGGGGACTCCTGTCTTATCTTGTCTGTCAACCTGTCCATCACCATTACAAATAAGAAAGGGCTCAGAGCCAATCCCTGATGTAATCCCATCTCCACGTTGAATGCATCGGTCACTTCTATCACAGACTTATTTCTATACTTATGTACAAGAAGAAAATATTTACAAATAAGGCACAAGCTGCTGTGTTTAGTACACTGTAGGATGAGCTATGCCAACCATGAAGGAACAGATCTTACAGTCAATTCTGTGTCATGCCACTCTCATTCACCAATCGCGGTGGGCACTTGCGTGTATTAAATAGGCTGCCAGCCTCACGCGTGCGCAAGCAAGCACAAGCGTGAGCATGAACGTACCCCAACACACTTCCCTGGACCAGCTGATGTCCTCTCTGGAAAGTAAGTTACCTTTCTTGTAACTTTTCCTCTGGACATTCTCTTGGGATTTTCCCTTGCGGATTTCTCTTGGGGTTTTCTGTTAGGGATTCCCTCCTCAAACAAATGCTTGCATGCTTTAACTAAATTAAACTAAATGCTTTGCACCTTTTTCTTTGCTAAAGGCAGATGGCTAAAGAGACGCTCGACTTGATTGACTGGCACATGCAGCATCCTCCAGCAGACCTGACCTGGAGGTTCGCTCGACCTGTCGTTGGTGCCCCATAGCATGAACCTGCCAAAGCCAATGTTAAAAATCCTCACAGAAATGCATTCCCCACAACACATAAGTGTATTTTTTTCTCTCTATGTGTGAGGCATTTTTATATATTACTTTTCTTTTAAACTGGTAATACCTGGTAGGTACATTACCACAGGGTGTGTAGCTGTAGACTGTTTAGAGTGCCCATGCTGACTTGGCCTACAATGGGCATATGAGCATCAGACCTGGATCATGGAGCAATGGAAGAAGGTGATTTGCCCTGATGAATCATATTTTGTTTTAGTTCAACTGGATGGCCATGTGAGTGTGTGTTGTTTACCTAGAAAAGAGAAGTCAGCAGGATGTACTCTGGGAAAAAGACAAGCCAGCAGAGGCAATGTGATGGTCTCAGCAATGCTCTGCTAGGAAAACTTTAGTCCTGGCATTTATGTGGTTGTTACTTTGATGTGCTCTACCTACCTAAGGATTGTTTCAGACCATGTACACCTCTTCATGGTAATAGTACTCCATGATGGCAGTGTTCTCTTTCAGCAGGATAATGCATCCTGCCACAATGAAAAAATTGTTCTGGAATGGTTTGAGGAACATGATAAAGAGTTCAAGAAGTTGGCTGACTTCCAGATTCCCCAGATCTCAATCCGATCAAGCATCTGTGAGATGTGTTGGAAAAACATCCGTGGAGGCTGATGCCTTGGTGCCATATACCACAGGAAACCTTCAGAGGTCTTATGGTGTTCATATCTCAATGGGTCAAAGTTGTTTTGGTGGCATGAGAGGGCCTACACAATATTAGCAGGTGGTTTTAATGTTGTGCCTGGTTAGCATACTTCAACTCCACAGAGCTAGAAGAAAGCTTTCTACTGCCACTTAAATCATGTAGGTTTCATTCTCCCCACTGTCAATACACAAACCAATGACAATAAAAAAGACCACCTTATGGGATGCAGTCTAATCACTAAATATAAAATTTCATATCAAAATCAGTCAGCAATGTTACTGTTGGCTACACGACAAATTGCCAGAGTTAAATTAACACTTAAGGAAATGCTTTTTTCTCTATTGAATATTTGTCTGATGTTGCATGTTTTACATACCATAACTAAATGGAAAAAAGAAAAAGGGACAGAGACTGTGCCTGAATGTGCCATATCTGTTTCTCCTTCGTACAGTATCGGCTCTGACAGCACACTATTGGCTATCAGGAAAACAGTCGAGCAAGACTGTGTTGTGTAGACAGCAAGCAGTAACTAAATTTGATATTCCCAGTGATTTTTAGTTGTGTAAATTGACACTAAGGCTTGTCTGGAGAAACTGAAGTTTGAGGTATTGCCACATCTTCCTTATTTGCCAGATTTCCACATTTTTGGACAGCTAAAAAAACATCTGGGTGGTCGTCGACTCTAAACAGATGACGATGTGGAGAAAACAGTGCATGAATGGTTGCGAGGACGAGACAAAACCTTTTATTCTGCTGGAATCCAGGCACTTCCAGGCAGGTTGTGCAAGTGCATTGAGAAGGGTGGAGACTTCACTGAGAAATGACATGATCTGTTTTGTTTAGGTTCGTTCCATTTTCTAACTTTAGCTTGACTTCCTGTCATACATCCTCTCTTTTTAGCATATATCTCTTGTCTTAATGCTTCCACCACAGTTACTGAAGGGGTATATGTACAGGTTCAAACTATGAACTGAATGTGTAAAAATAACACATTCTCAGGGAGCATGTGCCCCCTGCCGGACACAAATGGCTAAAAAAAACTCTCTACATAATATACTGTATAGGGAGTAATTGTATCATCAATGCTTTCCCCACTCAATAAGAATTACAGTCACCAGATATCTGATTCTTAATCTGTTCTGTTATGAGTAGACTCGTCATTAGTGTTTCTTGTCATGGTCTTTTGATTTATCAGACAACTTTCACAGTTCCATACTTTCTTCTTTATTTGGTCACCTGGATTAACTATAACTCATCAGCAGATGTAACCATGTTTAGGTGCTGCAAAATGCATCTATTATACATTTGTTAATATGTAACAAGACCTTAACAAAGGCTTCTTTTGGTCTTCATCCCACTACTAAGACATCAGTAAATAAGTTATTCATCTCTGTGCTGTGTGGGATATTGACATGGTGGTAAAATGACTTGTTAGTATGAAGGATTCACAGGTCTTATACTAAATATGTAATATCAAGAGAAATGTTTCTCAGCTAAGCCACCTCAGACCACTCCAAAGTGACATTTTGTTAGAAGGTCACATTTCAGAGGTGAATACTGTGAAGGATGGCCGGCCATTTATCCCAGCCAATACCCCCAAGCCGCCAGGTGGAGCCCTCCTTGCAGCGTGGAGGTCCCCAGAAGACCAGCAGGGCATCATGGACATTGGAGTTTTTATGCAAAGCACTGCTGGATGCCGTGGGGGACACAGGAGGGAGCTGCAGGGAGGACCGAGGGCTTCTTCGTGCCCTGTGACCCGGAGGTTCATCACAGGAAGAGCGACGGACTTTCAGGTTGAAGAAAAGGACTATTTACCCTGACCCGGAAGGAATAAGGACTTGTGGACTGTTGGGCAGAAACACTTCCGGGTCAGGAGATATTAAAGGACTGTGGGAGCTCCCAGACGGCGAGCTGAGCTGGGTGGAAGGGTGGCAATGCGTCTGGGAGCTGGAGGATTGTATTATTGTGGTTTATTGTTTGTAAATTAGTATTGTGGTGGAGAATGTGCTTTGTGCACTGTGGCGACAAAATAAAGTCAACTTGAGGACTTTTACCTGGTGTCTGGAGTCGTGCACAGGGGTTCAAGGGAGCAAGAGCGCCCCCTATCGTTCACAATACACACTTTACAGATACTTTATGTTATGAAGACTCAAAGAAGTGCATGTTAAGGTCTTGTAAATGAATTATACAAGCAATGTCTAAATTAAAATGTTATCAGTGTTTCTGTTTATTTTTCAGTGACAATTTGTGCACAATTTGTGTTACTATGGACACTTCACTGACCAGAATTTGAGAAACTTGATAGTAGGCTTTATTTGCTGTCTGGTTTGTGGCTACCTGTAGGGATTGTGTGCTTCATAGTGGGAAAGCCAGCTCTCACAGAATCCTTGAAGACCTATACAGAGTCTTCAAAATCCACATTAATTATTACCTTGCTTAATAATCATTACTTAATAAGAGAAACCAATTTGGCTGTGAAAGTGCTGAAGGTGAAATTCCTGAAAAGGCACTCAAGAAAAAAAGATAATTATTTCTGGAGGAACTGGTATGTCCTAAAAGTAATGAGTAGAATTGGCATGATAACTAATGCAAGATATACTAATTATAACTTGTTCCCTTATGTGACTTTAATGTAGCTGTAGCTACATATATTTTGTGATGTGTTTAGTGTCCTACATTGTAACAATAACAAAATAGAAACACATTTTTTGCTGAGAAATGCATGCATCTCATTAACTCTACTAAGACAGTACTTTCCTATAATTTTTTTTTGTTAAGTGAATTCAGTCAAAATATTGGATGATTAATATTTAGTACTGACTTTTATTTTTTCCTACAATTTTCAAACACAGGGTACAGGCATACAAGCAATTTACCCTAGCAGAGTGATTTTTAAGTCTTTTCTGCTGATCTGCTGCTGTGAACTTAGACTATATGGACACAGTGTAGATCTCACTTTAAAAATTCAGTCAGAAGATGGCAATATTTGCCCATGAAATCCAGATTTAGAAATCAATTCTATCCCTGCAGGTTTTGTGCCAAGAGACAAGGAGCCGTGCTAGTTTTAGTACAGCATAACTTTGATATACTCTCTGTACTCAAGGAATTGTTCAAGCACACAGACTGAATATACATGACAGCTCATGTTATTACAACTGCTACTCAATGGAGAATGACTGCTGTAATGAGACCTCCTTGAGAAACTGACACAGAAGCTGTTCAGTGCACTTTAACTGATTGTTACCAACCTCTTGGCTGATACTGGCAGCAGACTATTTTTTTAAAAAGCCCTATCTTTTACTTTTTTTTCAATTATAAAAGGGTTAATTTAAATATGGAAATGGCCAACATCAAATGTACTGGAATTATTAAAGTAATGTGATTGCATTGCTGCACTTATGGAAGGCTTGAGTTGTGCAAATTCATTAACCAAAGAACAAAATAAAGATCAGTCAATATCTACAAAGGTCTTAAGTGACCATGGTAACAGAGAAAGTGATGGGGAGCTATACCGTGTATTTTATTCGTTACATTTTTTTTTTTTACAAATAAGTACATACAGTATATATATTTCTGGATATACTGATGTGAGGTCGCACCTAAAAATTGGATTATCTCAAAAAATATGATATTTCAAGGATAATGGCATCACTAAATGATGTTATATTTTCCTTGGGCACCAGGAAAAGTGGTTTGAGAAGATAAGATAATAATGAGATTTTCTTTAGGGAAAGAAAACCTGAAGATAAATATGTAGCTTAACATAAAATGACTCTGTGCTCTCCTTCAGCCATTAAAAACAATCACAATTAAAGTATATTTGTGTTTGATTGTTCAGTTCATAGCAATAGTATGCTTAGGAGTATGACAGAATATTATGATGTGATCAATGAGAACATCCTTCCATTAAAAAATCACCCAGCAGAGTGCTTAGTCCAGTCCTCAGCATGTCTGCAAGTGAGGTTAGGAGCAAGAGTGCATCAGAATCATGCTGCAAATCAAAACTGGTGCAATCCTTTATTGTTTTAGTCTGAAACTTCAACACTCACCCAGACACACATACACACACCAAGTGTCACCCTATAACCAATACCAACTGGCTATGTGTTGCCATCAGAGAACTGTGCAGAAAATTGTTTCTGAAATGCTCCCACCTTGAGGAAGCTGATAATTGAGCTGGAGCTGGATATGAAAGCAATAACATAATGAAAAATAAGAGTGCAGAAAGATCAGAATGATTGAAATGATTGAATGAAGAAAGATCAGAGCAAGTTTTAATTGCTTTGAGGTAAAATTGAGGAAAAAAACTTAAGAGGAAATGGAATGAAAAATGGTGAATAAGAGAGAAAAGGTGCTCCACAGTGCTAACCTGTGAAGCGGCAGGAAATTACCATCACCAGAGCCCTTAACCTGTCCCCATTGCAGATGCGCTTGACTATACATTGTGAGTGCCACTGAGGACACTCCCAGCTGGACAATGGCATTGCCTCTGGACAAGATGGAAGGTACCAGGGGATAGACAAGCAGAAACTGGACACCAGCAGCAGTTCCATCCCCCATGTTAGGTGGCAGTGGTCCACTGGAAGCATCTTAGCTTGGACACCTGCAGGGCTTCATGAGAACCAGAGTCCAGAAGGGCAGCTTTACTGGAGTCCCTGGCTGCCACAAGGGTCACCATTTCGGAGAATTACCCTGGTTCCCACACAACCCAGAAATACTACCCACTAAAAGCCATTCTGAGTCCAGAATAAAAGGAGCCACACTCAACTGGAGGCGGAAAGAAAGGAAAAGTGTCATTATTTTGTATGATTATTGGTTGTACTTTAAGGTATTTGGTGTTTGGTGGATTAATAATGCATTATTTGATCCCGTGAATGTGTCGGACAAGGAATGAAGAAGGATCCTTTTCTGGCTGGGAGGCTAGTGTAATGGAAGGACTGGGGCAGATGAGCACTGTTAAATATTTTCTTCCCCAATACACTAGGTGGCAGACTCCTTGGCTTAGGATCCCTTCGTGGACACCCACAGAGATGCTGCCCTGTTGGGTTCCATGGGGGCTGCCCCCGGGAGCTAAAGGGATTAATAAACACTATCTTGCGGGACTTCCAATTGACCAAGAAGTACTTCCATTGGGCCATGCCCTAGCACCCACGTCTAAGGTAAAAGAGACCACTCAACCTCATCCAAGCAAGGTGGAGTCCGGTGAAACGAGGACAAAGCTCACCTGGGAGGTGTTCAGGAGAGAAAGAAGAGAGAATAATTGTGTTGTGGTTGGTTAATGTCATGCTTAAAGCATTTGTGAAAGGTATTTTGTATAGAGTATTTTGTCTGTGAAGCTGTATCTTGGGTTTGAGGTGCTATGACGCCCCCTGGTGGTCACAATATATATATGACCAAACAAATCCTTCTTAAGAAGTTTGATTCAATTGCAACCTCATTCATCTGGAATTCAGAATAACCATGTATTAAAAAGACAGCTCTACTGAAAATGAAAGGCCAGTCTTTCAGTCATTTTACTAAACTGAAAGTATTTCTACGATAAAACATTGGAGCCTTGTGCCCTGTGTTGGCTGGGATTGGCTCCAGCAGACCCCCATGATCCTGCAGTTAGGATATAGCAGGTTGGATAGTGGATGGATGAATAGATAAAACATTGGAAAGATGCAGAATTCCAGAAAACCACATGTACTTAGCTAGCCATGGAAATCTTGTTGAAAATCCTCTCTGTATGCTTTACTGTTTGCTCCAGTAAACCTTAACTACCAATAATCTATTAATCGCTATTTATTAAAGATTTGAAGCTAATGGAGAACACATTTTAAAGCAGAGAAGCTCTTTTGCTAGTATACATGACAGTCATTTGTTTCATTCTTCCCTAAC
Organism: Polypterus senegalus; assembly: GCF_016835505.1. Lineage (NCBI taxonomy): Eukaryota > Metazoa > Chordata > Cladistia > Polypteriformes > Polypteridae > Polypterus > Polypterus senegalus. Next base: position 208,342,824 of record NC_053156.1, on the reverse strand, counting down.
TCTTTAAGGCAGGTGTGGACAAACGTCAATATAAAGGGCAGAAGGGAATTGCTGAGAAAGCTGACATCAAGGTGTTAGAAGGTTAAACATAGAGAAAGTCACCTAGGATGTATTATTTTATTTTATCCATGAGATGGTAGCAAAGACAACAAGATAAATTGAATCATTTACACTTAAACAGCATTGCATTGGGTAATCTGAATTAGAATCAGAAAACATTTATTAATCCCAAAGAAAATTTTTATGTTATGACTGTACAGATAGACAAAGGCAAAAATAACTCAAAAGCAAATATAAAAAAATATGCATATAAAGTAAAATAGAATATAAATATCAAAATAAGCTACAATAAATCCTCATTCACTACATTCTACAGGTAATAGATACTATATATCTGAGTCTCTTATAAAAATTGCTAGTTTACTAAACAGAATAGCCTACTAAGCTGGAAGCATTTCACATGATAGTATTACACATATAGGTGAAATAATGTTTATTTTGAGAACCCAAAAACTAAATTATTTACATGAGAACCAATAGACGAGTTATTGGACTTCTAAGTAGTTGAAAAATAGTCTGGGAGATTATTTAAGGAAGGAGGGAACATCTTTTTGTGTGGATTAGTGACCAGGAGCCTCACGTATAATGGTGTGTATAGAATTCACACTAAAACGTGGTGCATGGGAAAAAACAGAAATGTGCATACGCACAAAAGATTCCATCCAGATACATAAAACTGCGTAATACACCAACTTTCATGTTCTTCCACCACATAAATCCTGATCAGCGTGAAATGTAACACACGTGCATGTGCATGCGCCTGCCACCCGATTCCTCCCAGAATTCTGCCCGTTTGAATATACAAATCAATATTAATAGCCCCTTAAGTTCAGCGTTCTGTAAAAAGACAATGGCAAAAGCACAGGGAAAAAAGAACAATTTCAGCAAATACCAAGTGGAGGCAAGGAAAAACTATTTGTTTGTTTAAGCAGTTGTATAAACAACCAAAAGAAGTTGATAAATTGATACAGAGTGGTGAGAAACTCGGAACTTCAAGTTCAGCAAGTCACACAGTGCCCAAAATAAATGAGAAGTGGTCACATGTCAAAGTCGCCGTCTGAGTATTATATGGAAACGTATTAGGGTACAGAGAAAATAAAAATTTGCGACCCGAGTTTTCATAACAGTTTTAATCGCGCCCCCCCTAACATTTTTTTGAAATGTAGATGCATATTTTATTACACCTACTTAACTTTTATCGACATTTATCTAACTCTATATTTATTGTTCTATTATCAGAATACAATAACTAAACTTATAGTTTAAGTTAATTTGTTTTGGTTTCAACAGAAGTTTTTTTCATATTTTTGATTCTTGTTTTCTTTTTTTCAAATCTTCGTGCCCCCATTTTTGCTACTTCGCACCCCCCTAGTGGGGCCCACCCCACAGGTTGAGAACCACTGTCATAAACTTCATCTTATTTTTGTTAGTTTCTCAGATCCCATCATAACTAAATGCTTTGCATTCTATGTTTTCTTCTATGTACTTTGTGTGAATCACTACGTGCTTCTTAAACGGGCTTTCTCTCACGCCAACAGGACACAGAATACATTAAATTCATGATATTACAACTTTCTGAACAATTTAAATACTAAGATGTATACCTGATATCATTTCATGATGACAGGAATTAAAGAATGTGTTAAACATGGGGGCATGGTGGCACAGTGGTAGCCTGCCTGTTCCTGCCTCCCGCAAGCTGCTTCGTGTGCCATGAGCGACCCTCAATGAAATAACTCAATGCAGCAGTACTGTCTCTTTCAAACGTACTAACACCCAATTCCTGTCCATTCTTTTCTTTCTCCAAGTAACCAATTGTCACACAACTTCTGTAATAAATGTCAAGAAATCTGTAAGCATTGAATGCCAATTCTTAAAAATCTTTAAGGAACATTAAAATATCTTCATAGTACATGTTTAATTATTCCATCTATCTATCCATCCAGAGTCGTGCCAGTCCCAGCTAGCATACAGCATGAGGCAGGAACAATCCCTGAAAGGGGTGCCAGCTCATTGCTACAGCTGAGCCACCGCACCCTCACATGTTTAATTATTAACAATATACATTATTTAAATGAAGTTTAACATTTATGTGTATAATGTAATATACATACTTTATCGCATTTAATCTTAAAAATGATATGAAGAGCTCCAAGAAGATAATGCTTGAAAATCTAAATCAACTTAAAGCCAGTTGTCATCAGCTGTAAATATGTGCTTTCTTCAATTGAATTGAATTGAATTCCTTTATTGTTATTGTATGGTAAAATGGGATTCAATATGCAAATCCTCCATAAACGTATTTTACTATAAAATAATAAAATAACAGTAATGTATTTGCAGTCCTGAGCAATCCCCACATCCACACGCCTAATAGACAGGGTTGTAATTGGAGATTGTGATCTTGTCAAATCCACCACCAGTTCTTTAGTTTTACTGGTGTTGACCTGCAGGCGATTCAGCTCACACCAGTCAACAAAACTGTCCAATATCCTTCTATATTCCATCTTGTCACCATACCTCACTCTTCCCACTATTGCAGTCATTGAGATAATTTTTGCAGATAGCAGTCCACTGTGCTGTAGCTAAAAATCCATAGTGTACAAGGTGAAAAAGAACTGTGACAGAACTATCCCTTGTGGAGCACCAGTACTACACAACAAGTGTCAGATACACAGCCCTGTAGCTGAACATACCGTGGCCTTCCAGTTAAATATTTAATGATCTACAAAACTAACAGAGCATCCACCTGCCTTGCAGACAGCCTACTCCACAGCCTGGCTGGCTGGATGGTGTTAAAAGCACATGAGAAATCAAAGAACACAATCCTAACAATTCCTCCTGGCCTGTCTAAGTAACTATACGCACAGTGCAGCAGGTAGATGATGGCATCATCACCCCAATCCTCTCCTGGTAGGCAAATTAGAGGGGATCAAATGCAGACCTAACCAGGAGGTGAAGTATTTCCATGACCAGTCTCTCAAAAACTTTCATTATATGTGTGGTGACTGTTTTTTGTTCAGATGGGGTGCTTTCTTTGGTACAGGATTCAAACAAGATGTTTTCCACAGCACTGGCACCTTTTGAATACTGAGGCTTATGTTGAAAATTCTTAGTAATACTCCACAAAACTGTTAGACACAAATCTTCAGTACCCATGGGCTGATGCCAACAGATCCCACCATTTTGACAGAATAAGTCTGCATAATTCTCTCATGATTAGGTCTTCAGTAAAGGTGATGGGCGGTCTGCTTCTGTCAGTGTTATAGATAGACAAAGCGGTGGAGGTGGGTTCATCTAGTAAGCTGGGGGGAGGCAGTGATTCTACACACCTCTTTCCCTGCAGTTAGGGGTGGGGGAGAGAACAGTGAGCAAACGAGGTCATAATGGTGGTATCCAGAGAATGATTGTCAGGCACAGAGGCAGAGCTCCAGGGCAGGTTGGGATATGGCATGTTGTCAAACTTATAAAAAAACTGGTTAAATCTCATTGGCCTTTTTTTCTGTCACCCTCAGTTCCCAGGCAACTGGAATTAAAGCCAACAATTGTCCTCATGCCCTTCCACACCTCTCTGGTGTTGTTCTGTTGTAGCTTCTGCTCCAGGTTCTTCTTATACTGTAGCTGTCATTCCCCACTATTATTTTAACAGATAGTTGTTTCTGTACCCTCTTCACTGGCTCATTGTCACCTGACCTAAATGCTCTCTTCTTCTCATTCAGAAGTGCTTTAATGTCCTTAGTGACCCATGGCTTGTTGTTAGGAAAGCAGCGTACAGATTTTAAAGGCACAGTATTGTCCACACAGAACTTAAGGCGCTTTTCCACTGCATAGTACAGCACAGCACGGTTCAGTACAGCTCACCTTGGTTTGGCTCAGTTCGGCTCGGTTTGCGTTTCGACTGCAGTTTAGTACCGCTTTAGAGTGGGCGGGATTATTCACGTGGCGTTATAGTTGCGCCTCTACTGCCTTGACACGGTGGAACTTTTACAACAACATGCAGACAACGTGCAACGACGCGCAAGGGTAAGCATCTAAAAAAAGCACATCACTAGCTAACTTTTATCACTGTTGCAAAGCATAAAATGAACTTAACTGCCAGTGTAACATTAAAATGCTGATTCTGTATATTACAGATCTTCCACATTTTGCAAAAAAGTCACCGCAAAAGACCATCTGTTTGGACATTTAACCGTGCTTCAGAGTGGTGGGATGTGATTGTTCCCGGTTTTACAAACACTCAGTGGCTGGAGAACTTTCGAATGTCTGAAGAAACATTCATCCACTTATGCAACAAACTGCGTCCAGCGATGGAGAGACGGGACACAAACTTCCGCGTGTGTGTACCTTTAAAGAAAAGAATAGCCAGTGACGCAGTAATGACGATTTTCTCTGGCCAATCAGTGACCAGCAGAGTTTACACGTCACATTTTGGTAACGGTTTGGCGTGCTTGGAATCTCAGCTGAGGTGGTACTAAAAAAAGGACCAGGTACCAGGTACTGTTCCCAGTGGAAAACCCCCCAAAAGTGAGCTGAACTGAACCTTGTCGTGCCGTACTATGCAGTGGAAAAGCGCCATTTATGTATTCTGTGACACAGTCAGTGAGACCATCAAAGTCCTCCAAATGAGGCTCACAAAAGAACATTCCAATCTATTGCCTCGAAACAGTCCTGGAGAGCTACACTGGCTTCCTTTGACCACCCCGTCATGATCCTGACACTGGTTAACTGCCTCTTCACAAGTGACATATAAAGGAGAAGGAGATACTCCAGGTTATGGTCCAATCTACCCAGCGGTGGAATGGCAGTACACTGTATGCCTCTTTAAAATTAACATACATTAAATCCAGTGTTTAATTCACTCTGGTGGGACAATTCACAAGCTGGATGAAGGCATTCAGCATGCTGTTTAGGGAAACATGATTTAATCTCTAGAAATGAGGATGAAACAACATGGGTGTTTAGTCTAGAGTCTCGAGTGAATGATGTCAAAAGTCCACTGTTGCATTAGCTGATGGAGAAATGTAAACAATAATGGCGATTTTATGAGAGAACTCCCTTGGCATGTAGTAAGGACATAGTCCCACCGCTAACAGCTCAATGTCCGGGCTACAGATACTTTCCTTCATCACAATGTGACCAGGGCGGCACCATCGTTCATTTACAAAGACAGCGAGCCTGCTGTCTGTGCGCTTTCCACTTTCAGCGTTTGCTCTATTCGCCCAAACACATTGAAAGCTGGCAATGTCCATGGGAATAAGCTCATGCAGCCATGTCTCTATAATGCACTCACAGAACACCCCATTGTACTTAACCAGCTTGTCCGTCTTATTATCCAGTTATCTAAGATTACCCATGATAATGGAGGGGAGATAGGGCTTGTGTCTTCTTCTACTCGTATCACTCTTATTCGCCTGTCATTCCCACCTGCTTGTTTCCCCTGATGTTTCTCTCCTACATGGCATCCTCTTTTCGTCTTTCTCTTTAATTACGGAGGTATATTCAAAAAGATTTTTTTGTGCTGTGCTGTATCTGGCTTCAACACGAGCAAATTGCTCACCACATAAAGATTAGCGGCATTCAGGCAAACCAAACAAATTGCCACAAAAAATAACAACATGATAAAAACTCTCTCAAACCTCATTGTTAAAAGAATACTACACTACACTCTATACTGATGCTAAAGAAAACAGTCTAAAAATACTATAATAAGTAGACAAGATAAGAAGCGGTTATAACAAGCTTCTGCAAGGCTCACACCTGTCACAAAAAATACTCAGTAGAAGATGTTTTGTGCATATTCTCTACTTCAGGTAAGAATCCTTCTGAAAAACTGTATCAGCTGTGCTTGAGCAGGGCAAGATGCAACCTGTGAGCATTATCATCAAATCCCTGCATCACTAAATCACACGTTTTGCAAAATTTTGGGCTAATTGTTTGCATATACTGTATCATTCAGAAAGCCTTAGATTTAAAAATCATTCCTAATGTTTTAACAGCAGCATTTGGAGTAACGCCAGATGCAATAGTATTATACTCTGAAAAATCTGTTGTAATATCATAGCAATCCTAATATACAGCCTATAGTTCAGCAGGAAAATGATGCTCTATATTTGTTCATATTGGAAAAATGTGTATTTTCTTAATGAGTATCTGCTCGTGATTTTTTTTTTTTAGAATTTGCCAAGAAATGATTAATGTAGGGTGGCACGGTGACGCAGTGGTAGCGCTGCTGCCTCGCAGTTAGGAGGCCCAGGTTCGCTTCCCAGGTCCTCCCTGCGTGGAGTTTGCATGTTCTCCCCGTGTCTGTGCGGGTTTCCTCTGGGTGCTCCGGTTTCTTCCCACAGTTCAAAGACATGCAGGTTAGGTGGATTGGCGATTCTAAATTGGCCTTGATGTGTGTTTGTGTGTGTCCTGTGGTGGGTTGGCACCCTGCCCAGGATTGGTTCCTGCCTTGTGCTCTGTGTTGGCTGGGATTGGCTCCAGCGGACCCCCATGACCCTGTATTCGGATTCAGCGGGTTAGAAAATGGATGGATGGATGATTAATGTAATATTAAAGTAAACATCCCAGACCTATTCATAATATTTTATTTGCTGTTTTTTTCCAAATGAAGTACTGCTTTAGATGAGGCACATCTTGTCATGTAGCACACTGAGCAGGGTGGGTAGGAATCTTCTGTTGTCTTATTTGAATTGTCTTTGATAAATAACATTACCCTTGCTATGTGTTTCTTCTTTTTATTGGATTGTGTTTTGTTTTGACATTTTGCTCTTTAAATAAAAACAGCACAATATTTTCCAGTTGGTAAACTGACACAAAAACTAGAAACCACAGTCTTAAGACAAGCAAGTGTTGATTGATCTTTGAAACTTTTGTAGTCAGTCAAAATCAGACACATTTATTGAGAAAGCTTAATCAGGAATGTGAAATTCTAAACAAAACTATATCATTCTATACAAGTCTGCTGTGACAAATCAGGGGGGATGAAGAAAGGGTTGTATAGTATCAACCAAGGATGTCATATGTTTGTTTGCTTCTTCCCCAGTTCCAAAGCCATGGATCCATGTGATCCCCTGGTGAATTCCACCTACCTTTCCATTAGTACCATGTTACCTATTAGGAGATTAAGATGCTGGTTGTCTAATGACCACAAAAAAAATCAACCTGATTATTTCTTCATTGTACGTTGGGACAGCTGCCAACAGTATCCTGAACACCACATACAATAACCACCATTAAACAACATTTCCTTCTGGAATCCCAATCTTTTTTTTTCAGCCTTCTTTTCCCTTTTTTTTTTTTTTTCTTCACAGTCTTTACTTTTTTAAGTTACCAAAACCCATGAAACACATAACGAAAATGTTATGCGTACTGTGGCAGTGCTGCAGTGGGAAATGGGAAGTCATCTTTAGATGAATAAAATATAATTTTAAACAAAAAGGTGTGTAATAATAAATAGCTGTAAATTTTAATCAAACACAATATAGAAAAATATATATATTTATCTGGATTCTGATAACCAAGTCACTAAAATTTCTCTACATTAAAAAAACAAATTTGTAATTTGATCATTTATCAGATTAGATAAGATTAGATAAACTCTATTAATCCCATTGAGAAATTCAGATGCATAGAGTAGCAGAAACATAAAAACAAGGATGCAGACTCACAAATAAATGTATATTGAGCAGATATTTTAAAATGAATTTAAGTAGTACATTGGGAGAAATAATTTGAATTTCCTCATAGCAATAGTCAGAAAAAAATCATCTGAAGAAATTCTTAGCACACCATGGTGGAATGAGCCTGTGGCTAAAAGTGCTTCAAGAGAGCAACTTCTGTAGGGAATGGAGGGGATTATTCTTGATGGCATCTGATTTTGCCACCATTCTCTTTTCCACAACAGCTTGCAGTGTATCCAAGATTTGTCCTGTGACAAACCAGGCTTTCCTGATTAGCTTCTGAGACATTGTGCATCTTTTGAGCTCAAGTTACTTCCCCAGGAGACTGCACCATAGAACACACACTGGCAACTGTGGACTGATAGAACATTTCCAGCAGCTTGCTACATGTCTCATAAAATCTCAGTTTCCTTAGCAAGCAAAGTCTGCTCTGGCCCTTGTTGTGCAGTGCCACGGTGTTGGCAGACCCAACCAGATTTTTGTGTATGTGAAACCCCAGGCAAATGTATCTCTGCACCTCTTCCATGTCACTCCAAATGGTGACTGATCTCAGGGGCTCCTTGGCATGTCAGAAGTCCACCACCAACACTTTTGTCTTGCTTACTGTATGTTGAGTTGCAGTTTGTTGTCCCTGTATCACCAGACAAAGTTCTCCACAGCATTCCAGTACCTGGACTTGTCTCCATTATTTCTACAGCATAAGAAGGAGAAGTGATCTGAACATTTCTGTAGGTGGCATAAACTGGTATTGTCTGTTGGGTAATGGGCAAACAGGAAGGGAGACAGAACAGTTCTCTGAGGTGCTCCAGTATTACACACCACCATCTCTGACACATATTCCCTCAGTCTCACAAAATACAGTCTTTTGGTCAGGTAGTCCATTATCCAGGAGATGGTGCAGAAAAGCAGTGAAAAAACTCAAAAAACATTATCCTGACTGTGGTTCTGGCTTTGTCCAAGTGGGAGTAAGCTCTGTGGAGCATGTAGATCAGGGTATCCTCCACACCGATATGTGTCTGTAAACTATAAAGGACCCAGATGTTCTGAAACCAGGGTCATAGCTGTGTTAGGACCAGCCTCTCAAGGGTCTTCATGATGTATAAAGTAAGAGCAACTGATCCAAAGTCATTGGGTTCAGGGGAGTGTCCTTTCTTTGGCACTGGGACTACATAAGACATTTTCCACATCTTAGGGAACATTCTGCAAATTCAGGTAAAGGGTAAACAGGTGCTGAAGGACCCTACAGACCTGGCTGGCAAATGTTTTCAGCACCCTGGTGCTGATTTCTGAAAGCTTGTTTGTGCAGAGTTTTCCCAGATCTGTCCCCCCATGATCAGCAAAGGGCTGGAGATTACAGGTGTGATATCATTGTAGAGGAAAGTCATGCAGTGTGCAGATGGTAGTTGGGATTCCCAAATCACCTCATCTTGTACACAAAAGCTATCAGGGTTGTTGGGGCGAATGTGGTTGTACTGAAGAATGAGTTAAACCTGTTGAAGAACAGTTTCAATTGACTAGCTCTGCTGTTTTTTTCCTTTCTGCACATGTTTTACAGCCTGCTTGTAGCCAGTGATAGTCCTCATCCTGTTCCACACTTCTGTTGTGTTGTTTTATTGTGACTTCTCCTGAAGTTTGTCTCTGTAGTGGGGTCTTCAGTTCTGACTGCACCCTCTTGATTTTACCCTTATTTCTGGACAAAAAGACTCTCTTCTTCATATTCAGTAGGGCTTTCATGTCTTTTGTGATTCATGGCTGGGAATACAGCACAATAACTGTAAGAGTTATTTGTTAGTTATTTAAGTTATATTAAATGTTTGCCTATATATTAGTGCATAGTCTATGGGATAACCCCCAAAAGTTGAAATGAATTGGTTTATTCTATCTACGTTTTGCCCCTCTGACTATAGAATAGTCTCAGTTAGTTACTTGCCTTGTGTAAGGCATGGAGGGCACACAGTTTTAGACTGTGCCTCTTACGTGCTCAATAATATGAAAGTTAACATGCTCTTTTGAACGTGCGGTGCTGTATGTTTAGAGCGTACTGAAGACGAAGTAAAGCATCTTTAAGTACAGAAATAACTACTGTTTGACAAGAAAAGCTAAGTTTGTAGAAGAAACATTTTTTCCCATTTTTTTTTATTCTATGTGTGAAACAACCTTTTTTCTTTATTATTTTGTGGACTGTTTGCTTTGAATTTTCACTAAATCTTTTAAAACAAACCTTTGGACTGAGAGTTTTCTTTCGGCATGCGTTTAACCTGTGCTTGATCCTACCTTACTCACCCACAGCTACACTGTCTTTGTGGGGACTGTTTTATCCACACAAAACTTGATGTAGACTGTGATACATTGGTTGAGTCTCATAATGTCCTCCCCATGTGACTTACAAAGCGTATCACAATCGAAGTTCTTAAAGGCATTCTTCAGAGCCTCCACAGTGTCTGTTGTCAATTATGGAACTACAGTATATTGCTGATCCTCTGTTTCACATTAGGTTCACTTTGTCCTTTGTGTATAGTAATAGAAGTAAAAAAGGAACCTGCTGTCACCATCCTGAAGTGAAGACCATTCATCAGCACCTTGAACCAGTCAACAGCTAACTTGTTACATCACTGTAACTCTGTTTTCTTTTTTGGTACCTCTTTATTTGAAAATATTTAAAGTTGTATAAAATTTAAATGCTGCCTTTTCATATCTTTCATTCTGAGCTTAAGTCATATTTGATTTTCAGAACTAAGGTGACAAGAACAGGCAATTTATCCCAACAAGCTTGTCCATGCTATTCACCTAGATTGTCCAAAATAACATCATGTCAAGATTTGAAGATCTCTAAATCCTGCTCTTTTACAATCTATTTGGTTAATTGTTGCATGTGTCTATGGTTCTTTGAATGCAGGGAATTTTTTGACATTTGTGTGAAATCTTGCCCTTAAGTTTCTAACTAAGTCCAATGATCAGGCATTGTCTCCTTGGAGTTTTCACATTCTTTAAATGTCCATGTGGGTTTCTTTTCAGGTATTCTCAATTTTCTCTCAGTTTAAAAAGTCTTCCGTTAATTGATGACCTGTCTAGGGTTGCTTCCTGCCTTGTCCCTGATTCTGATCCACCCATGACCCGAAACTTCATTATGTGAGTTAGGTAAATAGATGATGTGTTGTAATTTTGTCTGTTGCAAGAATTACAGAAACGTCTACTAACGAGTTGACATTATTTAGTTACATGGTAACATCACTGTATTCTTATCTTGTTTACGTATTCTCTTTCCTTCATGTTTTCCAGGAATACGTAGCTCAGATAAGATCATAAATGGGCAGCATGATGATAAAGTGTGTAGCTGCCTAACAGTTTCAGGTACCTGGGTTCACATCTAGAGGGTGGAGTTTTCCCATTCTTCAAGTTTTCTGTGACTACACATCCTAAATGGAAGCATGTTAGATGGACTGATAATTCTCATTGTGTACCATATGATTGAATTAGTTTATACTTGTAATAAACTAGCATTCTAACTATGACTGGATTCCTGCCTTGATTCCAGTGTTGGACTAACAGGCTTAATGGATGTGTTGTTAGACTTATTATTATAAAGGATTATTCATTTGATTACATGTGAATAGAATGTAGATTTTTCTGCAACTTTAAAACTTTGCAACTATGTCACTACTAAAACTTAACACACCAGACCCTCCAAATAATATAAAAAAATCTCTGTGGAGGTATTTTAAGTATCCCACTGAATGGAGCAAACAGGCTGGCTGATGCAGGATTTAATTTAAAATTTTTATTCTGATTCACACACTGTTCAAATCAGCAATTATTCAAAGTACACTTGCATAAAAATGCAATATCATAGCAATAATAAATAAGAAATATAAAAAGACAAAAGAAACAGCAAATACCTCTCCCAAGTGAGGACCAGTGTTCTCAACGTTTATACATATTTTTTTACAGCAACAAAATTGTAATAAAATCACAGTTAAACACAGTGAATACCTTAAACTAAATTATGAGGTACAATTACATTACAAAAAAACAAACATTAGGGAAACTAACAAAGGCCTCTTACAATTTACAATTTATATGCAAATGTCAGACCCCCAGAGCATTTGTACTGGCCTTAATCTGCAAGTAAAAAAAAAAAAAAAACACACCAAATTACTCTTTTTAAAATCTTAAAACCAAATGATTGCACCATTTGCATATAATGGTTAAGCTTTACTGATCTTATATTCATTGTTTAAAAATATGTTTATTAAATGAAGAAGTTAAATATACTTAATTTAAAACCCAAGAAGATACTTAAAGAGACTGTAGAATCAAGAATATGCTATAGGCAAACAAAAACAATATAAAGCAAAAATAATAAACTGAAAAAAACAGTATAACAGGAGGCATCTTTTGAAAAGAAAATAGTGGCTGAGCTACCCAAGTCGGTATTCTTGTATTACGTCATTAAATGGAAACTACAGTACTTTACCATAAAAGGTCCACTTCTGGAATTACCTGACTTTTACATTTCCATTTAAATCTGCATTTAAGGACGCATTAGCCAACACCTCAAATGATAGAGAAGATCCAATAAGGGTTACTATAACATCAGCAATCGCATTGTAATGTAAAAAAGCACACAATATGACTTTTGGGTTTTTATAGATCATTAAAAATACTGCGTTTTTTTTTTTTTTAGTATTGGCAGTAGTTGGTTCAATTACTTGTGCAAAAAGTTTTAATAATAAAGCATTCCTAACTGGCAAAACAATGCACTTGTGAGTCTGCTCAGCAATAGGTGATGCATGACAATTCTTGCTTCTATCCATAAAAATCCCACCTGCAATATTTCATAATATAACATAACATTCTGAAATCTGCTAAATTCAATTCAGGGTTGCAGGAAGCTGTAGCCTAACCTAACAGCAGTGGGCACAAGACAAGAAACAGCATTGTACTAGATGTCAGCTCATTGCAGGATTCAATACACATACAGGTACACACTGACACAAGATGCAAAATGGAATCACCAATTACCTTGACCATCAAGTCTTTGGGGATGTGGGAGAAAAACCCCATGTAGTCATGGGGAGAATGTGCAAGCTCTGCAGAAGACAGAATACAGCAGATCTGCCAGGAAGCAATGCTACCCACTGCACTACTGGGCCAACTACAATTCATATTTGAGAAAATTAAGTTATTGTGCAATTCCAAAAATTCAAGATCAGAATATCTATACAAATCCCCACAATTTTAAAACAGATATTAGACAAAGCTTAATATACTGCCCATGTGTTTATTTAATCATGACACATAATAAAGTATTCGTTGTGGAGGATGGCCGGCTGTTTATCTCGGCCAATACCCCCAAGCTGCCAGGTGGAGCCCTCCTTGCAGCATGGAGGTCCCCAGAAGACCAGCAGGGCATCATGGACAATGGAGTTTTTATGCACCGCCCTGCTGGATGCCATGGGGGCCACGAGAGGGAGCTGCAGGGAGGACCGAAGAGTTCTTCGTGCCCTATGACCCGTAAGTTCGTCATAGGAAGAGGGACGGGCATCCGGGGTGAGATAAAGCATTGTTTACCCTGACCCGGAAGGAATAAGGACTTATGGACTGTTGGATTGGGAACACTTCCAGGTTGGGGGATATAAAAGGACTGTGGGAGCTCCCAGACGGAGAGCTGAGCTGGGTGGAAGGGTGGCAATGCGTCTGGGAGCTGGAGGATTGTGTATTAGTAGTTTATTGGTGTTTATTGAGAATTGTGGAGAGGAGCGTGCTTTGTGCACATAATTATTATAATAAATAATTATTTGGACTTTTATCTGGTGTCTGACGTGTGGTCCGAGGGTACAAGGGTGCGAGAAAAACCTTAATATGTCACAATTGGCGTAGCCGGCAGGATTCTCTGGCGTCAGTTTGGCGGAGGACCTGAATTTAAAAATTTTATTGTGGACAGAATACCCCAAGAAGACAGCGTCAAGACACACAGAAAAATCACCAGAAACCACACCTTTATCAAGTCCGTCATGGGGTAGAAGAAGACAAAGCAGAGCGCCAGCAACAGTGGAGGTCTAGCGCTCGACAATGCCTGCGCTCAAGACGAGCCATGGAGCAGCTATGCGTTTCGGGAGAGATTTCCGGAGGAGGACATCTCCAACGCGGTATGTGCAGGGAATGTACTTTACAATCTTTTTAATTTAACACCTGTTGTCCCGTGTACATACCTCCCAGAGGTCCATCCGAAGGCTCTGCGGGAGGCAGAAGATAAACCGAAGGCGATGGTGCGCTCTCGTTCAGGCAAACGAGTAACCCGAAGGACTTCCGCATTATGGGTGCCGACGAGGGACACGGGACGTACCACGAAGGATTCCAGAAAGGTGACGTTCCATGTCCAGCTGTTTGTGGCTTCGCCCAAGAAAAGACGGACTTGATTTTTCCGAAGGGGAGGCGAGCGGAGCACCGCTCACAAATCAAAAAGGTAAGGAGGGTTGGGAAATGGCTGTTAGGGATGTCGTAAAAGTAATTAAGACAGACCTCAGTCCGCTGAAAGAAGCAACCAGATCCTCGACCGCTGCCTTAGAGAACTCCAAGTCCCAGAAGCCTCCGCGAGACCCGTCAGAGCACGTGCCTGAAGCGGGCGTGCTCATTGGCTCCCGGCCAGCAGAGAAGACAGACAAGGAAGTAAGTCTTATGCCGGTCGAAATAAATAATATTGACTTGCGGGAACTCGAGCGCTTGATCGAGCCCGTAAAGAGTTGTTTACAGGTCCTGATGACCATTGAGAAGATCGTCGGGGAATTGGGAGCGGTAGCCAAAGCGCCGTTGGAGAAGTTGACGGACTACATGCAGCGATTTGGTGGGGAGCCTCCCGTATATCATAATGTGGCGGTACAGGTAAGTGAAACCCATACCGTATATAAAACAAGAGGGACGCAGTGTAATCCGGGCCCACTTTTAATAAATAGCGGGTGCCAATACACGGCGTGCCCTACAAGAGAGGACGGTACGATAACCGAGTGGCCGGCGGAAGGGCTAATCGATCTGGGGCAGCTACACAGTGCTGACTCCCGGAGTGAGACAGCCCTAAAGGGCAGCAGGGGTTTCACTCTCAGCAAAACAAGGGACGGACCTAACATTTCCTAATTGTTTTCAGTCCCACAGGGGGAGAATACCAGGAGGACGGAGGCAGTGCTACGGGTGCCGAAGGTTGGGCCACATTTGGCGATACTGTCCTTGGAGAGAGGGGGACAAGATATCGAATTGGAATAATATTCCCCCTAGGTTCTCCAGGGACCAAGATATTCAGATTAATCCAGGCTCAACCGAAATGTCCTCTTGGAGGAAGACTTCCCTCTCGGGGCAGGCCGCTCCGAATCTTTATAATTCGTCACTGGGGGGGGGGATAGTGTGGAGGATGGCCGGCTGTTTATCCCGGCCAATACCCCCAAGCCGCCAGGTGGAGCCCTCCTTGCAGCATGGAGGTCTCCAGAAGACCAGCAGGGCATCATGGACAATGGAGATTTTATGCACCGCCCTGCTGGATGCCATGGGGGCCACGAGAGGGAGCTGCAGGGAGGACCGAAGAGTTCTTCGTGCCCTATGACCCGTAAGTTCGTCATAGGAAGAGCGACAGGCTTCCGGGGTGAGATAAAGCATTGTTTACCCTGACCCGGAAGGAATAAGGACTTATGGACTGTTGGATTGGGAACACTTCCGGGTCGGGGGATTTATTTGTACAAATCTGAGACACATGCAGCGGGCCGAGGGGGGGTAGGAGACGCCCTTCTCACTGAAGCTCCAGCCTCAGGGTATTCCTTACCTCCACTTAGCTAGCGAACCAGAGAACTAACTACCTAACGGATTTAGATCATTTTTTTTATAATGTGCCTGAACATTCCATTTGTTTTTGCGACTTCTCTCATCACAGTAAGTATCATAGTTCGCTTGCAATTTATTTGCCCGAATCCGAGAAACACACAGCGGGCGGAGGGGAGGTGGGAGTTCCCCTTCTCACTGATGCGCCAGCTTCATGGCATTCCTTAGCTCCGCTTAGCTAACGAATGAGAGAACTAATTGATAAATTAAAATTTTTTTTTTCTATAATTTGCTTGAACATCCCAGTTGATTTTGTGACTTCTCTCATCACGCTAAGAATCATAGTTTGTTTGCAGGAGAATTATATTCACGCTAATCCAAGACAGGAGTGGGGAGTCAGGTAGGGCCCTCCTCACAGTCCTATTTCACTATATACGAGGGTGGAGCTGCGGGTGACGGCTAGTACTGTATATAAAGAACCTCCTCTAAACAAAAAACCTGCTCTAAATGACAAAGTTCATGGCTCTATGGATTGGTTTTCTGAATTAAACTGAATATATGTTGTAAAGACTTTAATTTGTGGTAGACTTTTGTTTGGACAAAAGCAAATACAATTTTTAGTTGTGCACAAGTCAATAATGGCTAAACTTGAGTATTTACTTATTATTTCTTCACTTCTCATGTAGTGTTAAAATTTGCCATTTTTCACAGCAAATACAGTTGTGCTTGTAAATTTGTGAACCCTTTAGAATTTTCCATATTTCTGCATAAATATGAATTAAAACATCATCAGATTTTCACTGAAGTCCTGAAAGTAGATAAAGAGAAACCAGTTAAACAAATGAGACAAAAATATTATACTTGGTCATTTATTTATTGAGGAAAATGATCGAATATTACATATATGTGAGTGGCAAAAGTATGTGAACCTCTAGGATTAGCAGTTAGTTTGAAGGTGAAATTCGAGTCAGGTGTTTTCAATCAATGGGATGACAATCAGGTGTGAGTGGGCACCCTGTGTTATTTAAAGAACAGTCTGCTCTTCACAACATGTTTGTGCAAGTGTATCATGGCACGAACAAAGGAGATTTCTGAGGACCTCAGAAAAAGAGTTGTTGATGCTCATCAGTCTGGAAAAGGTTACAAAACCATCTCTAAAGAGTTTGGACTCCTCCAATCCACAGTCAGACAGATTGTGTACAAATTGAGAAAATTCAAGACCATTGTTACCCTCCCCAGGAGTGGTCGACCAACAAAGATCACTCCAAGAGCAAGGCGTGTAATAGTCGGCGAGGTCACAAAGGACCCCAGGGTAACTTCTAAGCAACTGAAGGCCTCTCTCACATTGGCTAATTTTCATGTTCATGAGTCCACCATCAGGAGAACACTGAACAACAATGGTGTGCATGGCAGGGTTGCAAGAAGAAAGCCACTGCTCTCCAAAAAAAAAATTGCTGCTTGTCTGCAGTTTGCTAAAGATCATGTGGACAAACCAGGCTATTGGAAGAATGTTTTGTGGACGGATGAGACCAAAATAGAACTTTTTGGTTTAAATGAAAAGCGTTATGTTTGGAGAAAGGAAAACATTGCATTCCAGCATAAGAACCGTATACCATCTGTGAAACATGGTGGTGGTAGTATCATGGTTTGGGGCTGTTTTGCTGCATCTGGGCAAGGATGGCTTGCCTTCATTGATGGAACAATGAATTCTGAATTATGTCAGAGAATTCTAAAGGAAAATGTTAGGACATGTGTTCATGAACTGAATCTCAAGAGAAGGTGGCTCATGCAGCCAGATAATGAAGCACACAAGTCATTCTACCAAAGAATGGTTAATGTAGAATAAAGTTAATGGTTTGGAATGGCCAATTCAAAGTCCTGACCTTAATCCAATCGAAATGTTGTGGAAGGACCTGAAGCGAGCAATTCATGTGAGGAAACCCACCAACATCCCAGAGTTGAAGCTGTTCTGTACGGATGAATGGGCTAAAATTCCTCCAAGCTGGTGTGCAGGAATGATCAAAAGTTACCGGAAACATTTAGTTGCAGTTATTGCTGCAAAGGGGGGTCACACCAGGTACTGAAAGCAAAGGTTTACATACTTTTGCCACTCACAAATATGTAATATTTGATCATTTTCCTTAATAAATAAATGACCAAGTATAATATTTTTGTCTCATTTGTTTAACTGGTTTCTCTTTATCTACTTTAATGACTTGAGTGAAAATCTGATGATGTTTTAGGTCATATTTATGCAGAAATATAGAAAATTCTAAAGGGTTCACAAACTTTTAAGCACAACTGTATGCTGTATTCACTAATGAACCTTTTTGCCGAATATTTACCATGCGCCGTGGTGGGCTGGCACCCTGCCCAGGGTTTGTTCTTGCCTTGCGCTCTATGCTGGCTGGGATTGGCTCCAGCAGCTGTGTTAGGATATAGTGTGTTGGAGAATGACTAACTGACTGATTTTCCATGCGAGTGGCTTAAATGAATATCCTTTTCCCAGCACTCCATGGTGCTTTGTGAGGCCAGTGTAAGATTACAGAACTGTAAAGCTCATGTGCAGAACTTTCACAGCCGTGTACTGTAAGATTTTTGCCGATCTGCTTCATGGATGTGTGAGTTGTCACAACCTGATCAGTACTCCATCCTTCCATGCAGCATGCAATAAAAAAATACTGCAGTATTTTCATTTTAGGGGTATATTGGCTGACCATAATGAGAAGATTATGCGTACTGCCACGAGATATATAGCATTGATCCCTATGTGCTGGCAGTACAGCGCTGCTTGACTATCTTATATGCAGAATTAGATCATGAGCCACAACTACTAGTTAAAACAAGCTTTAAAGGAGTATTCCTTCTTTCCTGCCCTCATTAGGAAACAGTGGAGATACTGTGAAATAATAATAATAACAAAAGATTTATTACTGTTTACAAAGTGATGCTTTCTTGTTTCTTCCTTTTTGATAAAAGACAAAATGTGCAAAGCATCTGCACAGATACAAGGGCAACAAAAAAAGAATTTCAATCTGTGCCCGATGCCACAACTTCCAACAATGAAACAAGCCAGCCCTATGCTGCCACTTTGTGACGCAGTCAATGTGTGTCCCAATAATGGAACTTTGTAAGCACAAATTTTCTTAATTGTCAGTTTGTGGCCACTTGCTGTATATTGTTTGTGGATATTGTTCCAGGGCAGCACGGTGGCGCAGTGGTAGCGCTGCTGCCTCGCAGTTAGGAGACCCGGGTTCGCTTCCTGGGTCCTCCCTGCGTGGAGTTTACATGTTGTCTGCGTGGGTTTCCTCCGGGCACTCCAGTTTCCTCCCACAGTCCAAAGACATGCCAGTTAGGTGGATTGGCGATTCTAAATTGGCCCTAGTGTGTGCTTGGTGTGTGGGTGTGTTTGTGTGTGTCCTGCGGTGGGTTGGCACCCTGCCCAGGATTGGTTCCTGCCTTGTGCCCTGTGTTGGTTGGGATTGGCTCCAGCAGACCCCCGTGACCCTGTATTCGGATTCAGCGGGTTAGAAAATGGATGGATGGATATTGTTCTATCTGTGTCTTTTTTTTTGTTTAAGGCACAGTGGTGTAGTGGTTTGCCTTTTTTAACACTCATCAACAGAAAAAGATTCTATAAACCAAAGAGAAAACAGATCTTTGCAATGTGGTCTAAGTTAATTACAAATCCAGTAAAACACAAGACTGATCCCAAAAGTATTCACTCCCTTCAAGTGAGTATTTAGTAGATGCACCATTGGCAGCATTCCAGCCTTAAGTCTTTGTGCACAGGTCTCTGTCAGCTTTGCACATCTGGACATTGTAATTTTGTAATCCCTATTCTTCTTTGTTAAACTGCATAAACTCTGTAAAATTGTGAGTGAAGAGCATTTGCCAAGTCCAGCCATAAATTCTGAATTGAATCAAAAACTGAATGCTGACTTGACCACTCCAAGACATTAAGATTGTTGTTTTTAATCCATTCATGTGTAGCTTTCTGGAAAACTAATCTTCTGCCAAGGTGCAGGTCTCTTGCAAACTGCCATCAGGTTTTCCTCCAGGATTATCTTGTATTTCACTGCATTTATTTTACCCTATGCCCTCACAAACATTCCAGGGCCTGCTGCAAAAAAGGCACCCTCACATTATGATGCTGCTCCCACTAAGCTTCGCAGTGGGGATGATATGTTTGTGATAATGTGCAGTGCAAACATGACATTTAGTCTGATGGCCAAAAGGCTCAATTTTGGTCTCATCTGATCATAGAACTTCCTTTCATCTGAGTTCTGTGTATCCAATGTGCCTAACTGCAAACTTTAGCAGAGATGCCATGTGTGTTTCCATTTCTTAATGACTGTTTTAACTGGGCTTCAAGGGATAATCAGTGATTTGGATATTTTCTTGTCTCCATCCCCTGACTTGAGCCTTTTAATCACATTTTCATAGAGTTGCTTGGAGTGTTCTTTGTGTCCAATGCGTAGGATTAGGCCATGATACTGACTCACCACAAGCTGGACCTTCCACCTTCCACTTTCTTTATACTGCAATCAATTAAAATCAATTAATAATAGATAGGTGATCTCCACTGAACTAATTATGTGACATCTAAAACCACTTGGCCACACCAATGATGACTTAACATATTAAAGGGGGTGAATACTTATCTGATTAATGACGTTGTGTTTTATATGTGTAATTAATCTAGACCAGTTTTTTTACGAGATCTGTTTTCACTTTGACATTAACAAACCTTCTTCTATTGATCAATATAAAAAAATCTCTGGTTCTAAATTAACATGCGTATGATCTTCAGACACCGACACAAATCTTTCATGTACTGGGATCCTAGGGTTCTGCTGATGTAGAGCTCAGGATTTACCCCAAAGATCAGTGTTACAGAAGTATGCAGCACTTGCCTGAGCATCAGCATGGGAGCTGTGAAGCCAGTGGGATGTTGGACATCAGTGAAATAAGCCCATAGCACAAAGAACAGTTCTTGGTTTCAGTCCCTTTGATGCTGGTACATTAAGACAGAGAGTTGGGGGACCAGAGTCTTGTTAAATCTCTCCACAAGGCAATCACTCTCAGAGTGTTCCAGAGTGGTGTGATTTTTGTGGATCTACAGAAGCCTAAATACCCCTTCATTCGTTCAAACTCAAAAGTTCTGACCACAGGTCTGAAATGGCAGAACATATCCTTGGTAAATTCTTAGCACTTGTTCTGATCTGGGATCAAGGAAAGAGACCCAGAATGTCCACAGTCACCCACTCCTTATGGTGACAGCTACAGTGGGATGCAAAAGTTTGGGCAACCTTGTTAATAGTCATTATTTTCCTGTATAAATCGTTGGTTGTTATGATAAAAAATGTCAGTTAAATATATCATATAGGAGAGACACACAGTTATATTTGAGAAATGAAATGAAGTTTATTGGATTTACAGAAAGTGTGCAATAATTGTTCAAATAAAATCAGGCAGGTGCATAAATTTGGGCACCACAAAAAAGAAATGAAATCAGTATTTAGTAGATCCGCATTTTGCAGAAATTACAGCCTCTAAAAGCTTCCTGTAGGTTCCAATGAGAGTCTGGATTGTGGTTGAAGGTATTTTGGACCATTCCTCTTTACAAAACATCTCTAGTTCATTCAGGTTTGATGGCTTCCGAGCATGGACAGCTCTCTTTAACTCACACCACAGATTTTCAATTATATTCAGGTCTGGGGACTGAGATGGCCATTCCAGAATGTTGTACTTGTTCCTCTGCATGAATGCCTTAGTGGATTTTGAGCAGTGTTTCGGTCGTTGTCTTGTTGAAAGATCCAGCCCCGGCGCAGCTTCAGCTTTGTCACTGATTCCTGGACATTGGTCTCCAGAATCTGCTGATACTGAGTGGAATCCATGCGTCCCTCAACTTTGACAAGATTCCCAGTCCCTGCACTGGCCACACAGCCCCACAGCATGATGGAACCACCACCATATTTTACTGTAGGTAGCAGGTGTTTTTCTTGGAATGCTGTGTTCTTTTTCCTCCATGCATAACGCCCCTTGTTATGCCCAAATAACTCAATTTTAGTTTCATCAGTCCACAGCACCTTATTCCAAAATGAAGCTGGCTTGTCCAAATGTGCTTGAGCATACCTCAAGCGGCTCTGTTTGTGCTGTGGGCAGAGAAAGGCTTCCTCTGCATCACTCTCGCATACAGCATCTCCTTGTGTAAAGTGCGCCGAATGGTTGAACGATGCACAGTGACTCCATCTGCTGCAAGATGATGTTGTAGGTCTTTGGTGCTGGTCTGTGGGTTGACTCTGACTGTTCTCACCATTCGTCACTTCTGTCTATCCGAAATCTTTCTTGGTCTGCCACTTGAGCCTTAACTTGAACTGAGCCTGTGGTCTTCCATTTCCTCAATATGTTCCTAACTGTGGAAACAGACAGCTTAAATCTCTGGGACAGCTTTCTGTATCCTTCCCTAAACCATGATGGTGAACAATCTTTGTCTTCAGGTCATTTGGGAGTTGTTTTGTGACCCCCATGTTGCTACTCTTCAGAGAAAATTAAAGGAGGAGGGAAACTTACAATTGACCCCCTTAAATACTCTTTCTCATTATAGGATTCACCTGTGTATGTAGGTCAGGGGTCACTGAGCTTACCAAGCCAATTTGAGTTCCAATAATTAGTTCTAAAAGTTTTGAAATCAATAAAATGACAACGGTGCCCAAATTTATGCACCTGCCTGATTTTGTTTGAACAATTATTGCACACTTTCTGTAAATCCAATAAACTTCATTTCACTTCTCAAATATCACTGTGTGTGTCTCCTATATGATATATTCTGACATTTTTTATCGTAACAACCAATGATTTATACAGGAAAATAATGACTATTAACAAGGTTGCCCAAACCTTTGCATCCCACTGTAGCTCTATGCTGAATGATGAAAGTTCTCCCCTCAGCACTTTTATTTAATTTGTCACCTGTCCAAGCTGAGGGTGAAATGGTGGCTGTTGAAGTGGGGTGAGAAGTGCCACAGACTGGAGAGCATTGTCAGGAACTAGATTTGACACAGCAGATCTGCTCCAGTCTGTTCACCTGGCAGCTACAATAACTGAATTCCCTCTCAGTCTCTACTGCCACATGGAAACAGGACCACTTCAATGCCACTGGTTTTCGGCATCAGTGACCAAAGTAAGATTCTCCTTGAGATCCAGGTATACCAGAAGAGATCTTTTTGTTGACAGAATGGCAGCTCAAACTGCTGCATCCAACAGTACTGACTCCTTGGTTAGTCAGTGCATATATAGGCATTGCAATGTCTTGAATTCCTCTCATGAGCTGCCTACATTAAGATGCCAAATCCAGGAAGCTGTGGCGCTCCTGTGTGTTACTGGGCTGTGGCAAAGTCGCATATGGTGGCAATCCTCTCAGGGTTAGTAGCAACTTGGCTTCTCTCTGCAGCAGGTGGCATTAGTCTGATTTCAGCTTTAGTCCAGCAGCTAGGATAGCTGAGAATGGTTTCCTTCAAAACTGAAGACTTGCACCAGTAGATCTTCCAGGTAGACCACACAGTAGCTGGATGGAGCCACTCCATTGTGGCTTAGATGATGGACAGGGTATTGCTCAGTCAAAAGGCCATGAAATGCCACAATCCATGCCATATATAAAGCATGGTCTTTCCTCATGCCTTAGGAGCTAAAGTTACTTGGCATTAGCATCTGAATAAGTTATCAGAATTAACTGGAGCCACTCATATGTTTCAGGGTGTCATCATTGCTACTGTGACAGATAGGGGGCGCTATCGCTCCCTTAAACCCTTGTCCAAGATGCCAGACACCAGATAAAAGTCCAAAAGTAGACTTTATTAATACAGCACAGTGCACAAAGCACCCTCCTCTCCACAATACTCATTAAACCAATCACTAATCACAATACAATAATTCCTCCACTCCCAGACACGTTCCCACCCTTTCACCCAGCTCAGCTCCCCATCTGGGAGTTGCCACAGTCCTTTTATATTTCCTGACATGGAAGTGTTCCAATCCCCAGTCCATGTGATCTCCTATCATTTCTGGGTCAGATAAAAAGTCCTTTTCTTCACCCGGAAGCACGTCATTCCTCTTGTCCATGTGACTCGGACGTACTTCCGGGGCGTAAGGCAAACAACCATCGTTCCTCCCTGCAGCGTCTCCTAGTGGCCCCCATGGTATCCAGCAGGGCTGTGTATAAACACTCCAATGTCCATGATGCCCTGCTGGTCTTCAGGGAACCTCCATACTGCAGGGAGGGCTCCACCTGTCAGCTTGGGGGTATTGTCCCGGATGAACGGCCGGCCATATACCACACTACGTACTCGGTACAAGTCTGGCTTCATCACAGCATTGTTTTCTTCTTAACTAGGACAGCTGGAGCTGTAAATGTGCTGGATGTATTGTGATTAAAATAATCAGAATAAAACTGTTATAGACAAAAACAGATACACAAATGAATTAGGGTTTTGAAGCCCAATTAATTCATTTATAGAATTTATTTTTTTGTTTTGGGTTACTTTTAATTATGTTTTGTGGAGTTATTGTTGAAGACTGTCATGGAGTATGAATGATGTAAATGTCTTCTCAGTTGTGGATCTTTAAAACATCTAACTTGTGCTATCTCTCCTCAAGAACACATTCTTTTTTTTTTACTTTTTTTATTCTGATTTTTGACTGCAGTTTAGGATATTATTTTGGTTTAATTGCATCCATTATGAATTAAGCCTGTTTTCTGCTCTTCACCAAGTCCTCATTCCTCCCTCCTTCCTTCCATAGGCAGAATACAAAGCAATAATGCTGGTTCAAAGGCTGCCATACCTGCTCCCAGTTCAATTCATTTATTTGTTTGCAATCTCTTCTAGTACAATACTTATTGACACAGAGGGCAAGGCAGTATTTTTAAAGAAGCTCTTGAACTTTGCCTTTTGCTCAGTTGCTGAATCTCTCATCCTCTTTTCTTTCAGAACATTTTTCTAATCTTATTATGCCTTTGTTTTTTTATTCTTGACACATTCTTCAACAACTTGAATTTAAATTTTTGTTGTATCTTGTCCTTCTCTGTTTCTTGTATTTGTTTCAATGATCTATTCATTGCTCTTCTGTGGTCATTATTATTATTATAAAAAATCTTTTAATGATACTGAGTGGCCATTCACAAGTTCTCCATGCTTACAAACTGCAGCTGTGACATAATCTTGAACCATTACAACTATATTTACTGTAAGATATTACATTGTATAAATAGAGCTCCCCTGCTTTTTGAAACTCAAACCTCTCCAAATTTAAGATCATTCCTATTTTAACTTCTTGACATCTTGCTTCAGTACTTGGTATCCTTAGCTCTCCATGTATATTTAAGATTCAGACAGATGTTGTCACTGCAGACTAATGCCAGTAACATTTTATTGTACTTTCTTTGATCCATACATTATAAGAACATGTCATATGCTCTTGGCAAATGTGTCAGAATGTACCGCTCCAAGTTCCAAAGACTTTGGTTTCAGTTTTCACAGTTATAGTTCCTACTTGTATTACCATTGTTTAGAGTTGTCAAAAATCTGAGACTACCATGGCCCAGTAGCAAAGGTTTGGCCTAAAAACTGGATCGGGCCAGAGCTGAACTCGAGAGACTTGAATTACAAAATACTGAAATTGGCTTGTGATAATGTGTCTAGCAGTTTGTGGAAAGTGAAAATTGAGCATTCATCTGAGCATGAGGGTTATAATGGCAGGTAAAGACCACACCTTGTGAAGTACAGTACAAGGAAGTGACCTTTTGAACTGTCATTTTGATTTTTAATCCTCTGACAAATGCAGCACATGAAGTGGATCTGTTGAACTTTGACCTTATCAAATTACTAACTGAATATTTACTCACAGTAATGTGATTAAATAATAATAAATATAAAATATAAGGAAAATACAGATGAGAAAATATTACTTTTGTAAAGTAAATCATATTTCATTATGAGGTAAAAATGCCTTGCAGTTAGGAGACCTGGGTTCGCTTCCCAGATCCTCTCTGCGTGGAGTTTGTATGTTCTCCCTGTGTCTGCGTGGGTTTCCTCCGGATCCTCCAGTTTCCTCCCACAGTCCAAAGACATGCAGGTTAGGTGCATTGGCAAATCTAAATTGTCCCTAGTGTGTGTGGGTGTGTCTGTGCGTCCTGAGGTGGGCTGGCGCCCTGCCTGGGGTTTGTTTTCTGCCTTGCGCCCTGTGTTGGCTGGGATTGGCTCCAGCAGACCCCCGTGACCCTGTAGTTTGGATATAGCGGGTTGGATAATTGATGGAATGGATGAGTTTAAAATATGAGAACAAACTGTTTATTTTAAAAAAGAAATACAGGTCAAATTCCATTAGAACAAACTCCGTATTAACGAAATCCTCATTTTAACAATTTTTTCTGATCCTGGCTAATTTCCTATTGAACTAATGTTAAAAAAACTAATTACAGCAAAGTCTGTTTAATCTGCAACACATCCTCCCAGCTTCTTATGGCTTCCTTTTTAAATCCATCATCTATCTCCCAAGCAGCCCCAGAGTGAACAGCTAAAAGTGTCTAGTTGCCCAGTGATCTCCAGGCTGCTGAAAATTGAAGTTCATTTCATGTAGTGCTGCTACAGCGTGACAGGATATATTGCTATCTAATAATACCCATCTATCAATGATGCCATTTAAAACATTATCCTTTTATCTATGTACTTTTTTCTTAAGCTCCTTTTTATATTGTGCCAGACGGCTGGGCACCCTACCCAGCTAGGACGCCTGGACAGTCCACGAGAAGGAACAATACCTTACCTGGGCCACAAGAGGGCAGCCGCCCTGGTCTGCTTGGAGGCCACTGGAACAGAGCTGGGAAGCTCATTCCTATGGGAGGACGTGGCCACCGCCAGGGGGTGCCCGGACGGTTATGGAACCCTGGATGGCAGAACTTCCACCACACCAGGAAGTGCTGCCGGAAGAAATTCCATGACCACATCAGGAAGTGTTGTCGGACAGAGCACCTGGAGCCCATCTGGGTTATTATAAAAGGGGCCGCCGCCCTCCAGTAGACAAGCCGGAGTTGTGAGAAAGGAGATGGAGCTTGTGAGGAGGGAGTGGAGGTCACAGAGAGAAGGAGAAATGAAAAGAGAAAGTTGATGGTAACAAGGCATTGTGGTGCTTAAAGAATAATAAATGTGTGTGCTTTGGACATTCTGGTGTCTTTCTGTCGGTGTCCAGGGGCTGCTTTCCACAATACGTTTATATGTAGTTTTTGTCATCAATGTTTTATGCCACTTTTGAGTTTTAGAAATCCCTGGATATCCTTTTACCATGTATATTTATTCATACCTATCTGCTAAAAAATGTGCCATACTATATTTGATCTTGAACATGAGAT
Organism: Polypterus senegalus; assembly: GCF_016835505.1. Lineage (NCBI taxonomy): Eukaryota > Metazoa > Chordata > Cladistia > Polypteriformes > Polypteridae > Polypterus > Polypterus senegalus. The sequence continues at coordinate 208,315,872 of NC_053156.1, read as the reverse complement.
GATGTTCAGGAGATACTTTAAGCTGCTCAGGTAATTGGCCTTTTGCCTCTAGTTTCTAGTCTTGCTACATTGAACAGGAGTGCAGTGTATTCTGGGAAAGCTGAATGATGAAGCAGGATTCAGAATGTTTTTGTAAAGTTAGTGCATCTTTTGATTCTCATGGGAAAATAACCTCACGCTTAAGTGATAACAAAGCCTGTAACAATCTCTGTGTTTTGGAAAGCTGTAAAAATGCCAGTAAGTCCGGCTAACAGTGATGGAAACTAACAAATCAGCTATTCCGTATATATGCACATCATGGGTGAGGAGGGAGGGGAGCTGATGCTTTTTTGGTTTTCTTTAAAGACGACACTGAAAAAGGCCTCTTGCTCTGTAGTTCTTGGTAAAAAAAAAAGAACAGACCCTTTCCAAAAAGCGCTCTGACTGAGTAGCTGCTTCTATAAGCTAACATTTTCAAAATGTTCTCTTTAGCAATAAATCTTTCTTTTCATTTTGCACTTGATGATATACAGCATAACAAAGTGGTAACAAAGGGATTAAGTCACCTGGAATGGAAAAAGTGTCTTGCTAATGCTATCAGGACTGCACTCCTACTAATTACCCCACTCAGATTGTGTGATTCTATGTATTGTCGAACTGTATATTTGCTGTTATTGGTTTTGATATAATGAACATAGTTTGTCATTATAAAGCATATAACCAAGCATTTCTGATTGCATCTGCTTGCTTTTAATAAAGAAGATATATTGCTCATTCCTTGGGCTTCATTTATAAAACTTTGATCGTAAAAATATTCATTCATTTATAAAGAAACAGGAAAAATGTGTACACTAAGGAAAAATTTGATTTATAAAACCCACAGTACGTACATTTCTATGCAACTTACTGTTTACAAATCACAATCACCTGGCAAATGCATGAACATTCCTCAGTGCTAATCAACCTCATGCATATGCAGTCATGATGCTTCCGATGTTCACTGGCTGATGAAGCCGCCCTCCTCATGACGTGTAGAGACCCCACCACCTGCATTCAACGGTGCTCTGCAATTGAGTGGGAAAGATCATGTGCCCCTCTTCTCTGTGTTCAGAGGGGCCTGAGAAAGGTATAAGGTGGCAGTATCAGAGATGGTATCCACTATCACATGGCACATGTAATGACACAATTGCTAATATGCATATGAATAACTGAATGTCTGTGAAAGCTGGTTTGCCTTAAAATAAATGAATCATGGGATGACCAAGGTCACAGAGATGTGATGTTTGTCAGCTTCATCTTGGCATCGCATATGATTTGTACATTAATGGAATGTAACATAGTTACCAGTTATAGTTACCAAAAGCACATTCATTCTCACTAAATGCCTTTACTACAATATGAGTGCAGTAAACTGATCCGATTACATTAGTAGAAGCAGACACTACTGAAAATTGCCTTTTTATATTGGCAGAAATATATTATGTTTTATAAATGTACATTCACACCATATGAAAACTGGATGTAGTGTCTCCTCAGTTAGCTAATGGCTTTAGGCACAGCAGGCATGATGGAGATTGACTGAGATTTTTCTGACCTGTTGGCCAGTTCCCTGAGAAATAACTGCAGGTAACCGATAAAAACTGACGAAAAACCAAAAAAAGTAGCATCATCGACCTTCTTAAAAGGGAACTAAAGTACAGTCGGTACATTATATTCAATACTTTTAAGGTTTAATATGTTTGCCACACATTATAATAATGGCTCAGTGATACGAGTTATTATAATTCATATCACCAAACCGTTATTATAATATATTATAATTACAATATTATAATAACAGATGAGTCATCATTTAGCTGATTAGGCTGCATTTCCCAGCTTTATCAAGGGTTTTGTCATTTCCCAGTTCCCTCAAAATGTTGTGCATGCATGGCTCAGAATTGCCGTTAATATATGCATGTTCCCCCATAAAGTTTTCTTTTATAAATCATGAATTTTGCATGGAAAGTTGTGTGCACATCTCCTCTATTGGTGGTATATTGGGTTGAAGTAAAGGACTTAAGTACAAGACAGCCCCTGTCAACAAATAGCCTGCCATACAGAATAAAGTACATGTTCATTATGATATAGTAAATATTGTTACTATATTGTTTACTACAGTTTTATTGTCCTCAGATATAAATGTTCAAAGATTTTGAACATAAAAGAATTTAAATAAATTATTTTTTTAATTTATATTTTTTATTTTAACTTTTTTTTGTTGTTTTACTTTGGTAATTTCTGTAATGTAATTTTGTTTTATCACAAACAAAGTGACAAAAGAAGTGAGAAAGATTTTTTTTGAGTATTCACAATTTTGGATGCCAGGATACACAAGATGTCATTGTTCTCTTGATGATTTATACGCTGGGGCCATATGTATCCTGACATCCAAGATTGTGGATACTTAAAACTCCCTTACTTTTTTTTCCTTGTTGTGGTCGTATTCTCTTTATTTTGATTTTAGGATTCACATGTTTGTTTGCATATACTGTATATAATAAACTGTACTACAGTGTTTTTTACCAGTGCAAAATAACTGTACAATTCATTGGTGGGGTATCCATATAAAGAGAATTGTAAATATGAATGTGTTTTATGTTCCTTCATATATTTAACAAATTAAATGACAGTCCTACAAAATGGATCATTATAAAAACTTATAATTCAGATTTCTAACAATTATTTGTTGTTTTCAACTGAACATTATGCCACAAGTATTACTCAGAGACATCATAAAGGTTTTGAGCAGCCACCCATATATTGTATTCTGACTGCAAATGGTTTGAAAATAATAAACAGATCTTTACAGATCGGAGTCCACAGTTGAACTGAACTGTTGAATTAAGATGCCAGTGGATGAAATGATGTCACCAGGGCCTGAACCGTAAGTGAGGTCATCTGGTCCGGAAGTAATAGCAGCAGGAGTGCTGAAACTGGAAGTGACATCATCAATAGTGCCAGAACTGGAAGTGACATCATCAGAGGCGCCAGAACCAAGTACTTCACCGCCCCCTGGTCAGGCATGGAATTACAATTATTCAGGCCCTTTAGTTGTCTCCTATTCGCACATATGTGACAATTATTTATATGCACCTTTCAGCAAATATTTATGGCTCACTAACAGATACCAGCACATACTGTTCACTGATTTTATTGGATTTCAGTACACTAATAGTACTAATTAGTACAAACTAATACATGAACCTCATTCACTTGAATCTGAAAATCTTTTAATGAGTTGTATAATTCTCTCGTTCACTGATTTTTTTTTTTTTCCTAAGTTCAACTGAATCATCACACATGAACAAGTCACAAGATTCTTGTTCACTGGTTCTCAAAATGCTGGGGGAATACTGCACACCTCAGCTGAAGTTTGTTGCCCTTTTTTATTTTTGATCTTTTTAAAATGGATTATCTGGTTGGACTGACCCTAATCCTAACTCTAATTACCACAAAGTATTTTGCATGCTTAAGGCAAACATTAATACAAAAGTAATGTGATATAAGGATTTGTTTTTTCAATATTAATTTTCAGGAATGATGAAGATGAATTAAGTTTTTAACAATTATTTAACATTATTTATTTAACATTATTAAATATAAATTTCATTATTTAACATTATTATTATTATTTTATATTAATTAACCTTATTGCAAGGCTGGCTAATATGTAATTTAGCTCAGGATGCACAGTTTACAACAAGCACCTACAATTACTAATGATAACTTCTGCACTTGTAGCATCATGTGTGCGCACACCTATAATTCCAAGATTCCTAAAAACTTAAACAGGTTGCAGATGGCACATAACACCTTCAACTCTCTGCTTATCAACTAAATTATAGAGTTTCTTATGCAATTAGCACAGGTTGCATTAAATTGGAACTTTATATCTTTAATGTCAACATAAGAGAATAGCAGTAGGAGTTGCTTTCAGCCCTAGTAAAGATAATTTCTATGTATTTGATATTTGTTTATTTACTGTATTAACAATTCTTTTTTACATCACATTGTGATATGGCTACTCTAAATTAATGACGTATTTCTGTTATTGAATGGTGATTTTAATTCATTGATGCTTTGTTCCTCACCATCATGTGGTCATCCCACCACTGCCAACAGGTTCTAGGTTCTACCTTACAGAGACCATGGAACCGATCCTGACAATTACAAGTATATGTTTTTTTCAGGGTGGCAACTTAGTGGAGTTCAAGGTGTGTTCATGTATGCATGTGAATAAGATGATCGTTAGGCTTTTTGTACAAACATGCATACAATAGGTTTCATGAATCAGATTTATGTTTTTTTGGCACACACACTTCCTGGGTATGCTGTTAGACTGAATCCGACCTTGCAAGTGGTCCTCCAACTTGCAGGGAAATCAAGTACACTGGTGCTGTGAGTGCTGTGCAGAGTGGAGACAGGACCTCTGTGTTTTTCCCAGTTGATTCTAGGGTTTGTTAGGGGTATGTTCTTGGTCCTACTCTGTTCAGTGCTTGTATTGACTGGGTGTTGGGCAAGGTCATGGAGTGCAGCGACTGTGAGGCATTTGTCGGTGAAGAAAGATTCACGGATCTTGACTTTGTTGATGATGCTGTGATCTTTGCGGAGTCAATGGAGGCTCTGATCAGGGCGCTTGAGAGACTGAGTGAGAAGTCTGAGTGTTTGGGCTTGCAAGTGTCCTAGATAAAAAACCAAGATCCAGGCCTTTAATGACCTCTTGGGCACAGCCATCAGCAGTGTGTCTGTTTGCGGAGAGAGTGTTGACCTTGTTGAGAGGTTTACTTACCTTGGCAGTGACATTCATGTCTCTGGTGACTCATCCTATGAAGTCAGTAGAAAGATTGGGAAAGCATGGAGGGGGGGTCATGAGGTTGCTGGAAAGGGGTGTGCGGCGCTCCTGATATCTATGCAAAAGGACGAAGGTCCAAGTCCTGGTGCTTCCTGTCTGGCTATATGGTTGCGAGACATGGACGCTATCCAGTGACCTGAGATGAAGACTGGACTCCTTTGGTACTGTGTCTTTCCAGAAAATTCTTGGGTCACATTGGTTTGACTTTGTGTCGAATGAGAGGTTGCTCATGGAGTCCCGAATGAGGCACTTTACCTGCATTGTGAGGGAGCGTCAGTTACGGCACTATGGCCATGTGGCGCATTTCCCCGAGGGTGATCTGGCTCATAAGATCCTCATTGTTGGGGACCCGAGTGGGTGGACCAAGCCAAGAGGTCGCCCACATAACACCTGGCTGCGGTGGATAGAGGATCATTTCCGGAGGATGGGACTGGACTATGCATCTGCCTGGGGGGGTTGGAGCTCCGAGTGGCTGGAGAAAATATATGAAGGCTTCTTCTCCTGAAGTTGCCCCAGGGCTTTGCTAAAAGTGATTCTTGGATAAGATGCAAATTTATCTTATGGCCAGAAAGTCATTTTGGACAAAACCACAGCCTAGGGTTTCAAGAGAGAAATGGAGAATGAAAGACTCACAGAAAGTATTTAAGAGAGAGCTAGCAAGTAGATGCTTTTATAGGAGATAAATAATGGTCCATTGAGACTTGCCAAGTGAGGCATCACAATTTTTATTATAATTCTGGCTAGTTAGTAATTTGGTTATCAATTGTATATATTCCTTTTGTTTTTATTAATAAAGGCAATATTTCTGTACTTGTTGGCCTCTTAGGTGTTACTCTATATCACAGGTCTCCAACATGTCACTTGCGAGCTACTGATAGCTCGCCAAGGGGTTAATGAATACATAAATTTGAAAACTTCATTAGTCAAATTAGGAGTAGGCGATCTTTCTAAAAAATTATATCACAATCCTTTTAACACAAAATCACGATCTACAAACTGAATTGCAATCTATCTTTTCAATGTGTCATACGTTTAGGAGAATATCTGGAGTCAAATTCATCAAGACCTAAGTAACACTTTATTTTAAACATCAAACAAAGTTGAATTCAATTGTTCTCTCATTCGCTAGCTAAGCGGAGTTAAGGAACAAGCCCCGAAGCTGGCAAGTGAGTGAGGAAGGCCCTTCCCCGTAGCCTCTGTCTCGGATTCACACAAATAAATCGGTACCACAAGTGAACTATGATTCTTAGCGCGATGAGTGAAGTCGCAAAATCAACCGGTATGTTCATGCAAATTATAGAGAAAAACCCGATCTAAATCCATTAAGTAGTTTTCTCATGACAGACATACAGACAGACAGAGAGACACTGGAATTTACATATTATATATTAGTAAAACTTCAAAATAATGTGCAGTCTCTACAGCATTCTCAGCATTTCTGGAGCTTTGTAGAGCCTGATAAGTATAAGAATCTTCACCAACCAGCTCTGAAAATGTCTGCTTTGTTTGGGTCTACATACCTCTTTGAGTCTGCCATTTCTGACATGAATGTCATGAAATCAAAGTTCAGAACAAGACTGACAGATGAACATTGAAATGACTCCATAACAGTTAACCTCAATGGCTACACTCCACCATACACCTCTTTTGTTGACTCCATGCAGTGCCAGTCATCTCACTAACTAAAAAACACCACACATGCAACTGGACATGTGAATACTCTTCTCAAGTGAAACAGTGACATGGAACAAAATGACAAATGAATAAGTTATATCTTTGTATTTGTAATTGCAATGCTTTGTTTTGACAGTATTCATGTTGAACTCAAAGCTGTGAGATACACTAGAAAATGCATACAGACATACAAAATGCACTTGTAGGTGAACTAAATATTTTTTGCTATGTTTTAATGCAAAATGTGAGTGATGGACACCAACATTTTGCAAATGTTCAGGCAAAACAAGCTTATTCAGTGTGCTTGGGCTAAAATAAGCTATGAGAATAAACATGAGTAGCTCTCGGCCATTTTCATTTTGTAAAAGTAGCTCTCATGGGAAACAGGGTTGGAGAGTTTCTGTGAGTACCCTTTCCTATTACAGAAGCTTTTTATTTTCATATTCATTGTTAAGGGATTGCTAACATATACTGTAAATATTAGCATTATAAAAGACATGATTTTAACTGTTTTGGGTCAAAATTGGTGGACTGGTTGCTGACTAACTTTTGACATCTTAGACGCCTGTCTGACAGATAGTTTTGTCTCCCTGTGGTTGAAATGCTGCTGCTGATTTTGGCTGAACATTGAGTGCCATGGGGCCCTAGAGAGAGAGACGGAGAGAATGAAGCAAAATGGAAGGTGGACAAATTATCAAAATAAACCGAGCAGGCCCAATTTATAGCTTGCTGATACAGCTGTTAAATTGCCACTGTGGGCCTCCAATGTAAGTGTCTTTCCTCTTTAACAAGTTATAAACATTTCTCAAGTACTTTACAACTATCTTTAATTTTGGCCTGACAAAACTAATTTGTGAATATTACAGGAAACACAACACCAAAGGCAATTATTAGGGCTAAGAAGAACCAGAGCTTACTGTCAGTACTGAATTTATTTTAATTGACTTCCTAAAATTATTGTTATTAGTTTTATTCATAGAGCACGAAATTCATTCAAGGTGACTTATAATTCAAATAATAATAGATACAGCTGGTAATTAGAAACTACAAAAGTTTACAAACAATAGGAGAGGAAGAACATAAGTGTAGTGCTATAGTTAGTTCCAACAATTCTAGCAAAATTAAAACTGCTTAATGGTACATTAATTCAGGACAGCCACTGATATACAAGGGGAAAGCACAGGTAGAAAGTCTAAGCAGTCTCATGATACTTTGGAAACAGCTGTGTTATCAAGGGCTGCCTGAACATCATAAAATTTCTAGAAGTTCTGATGGCCTTTGGAATTTCATTCACTGGGAGCAAGATCTGAGAAGCACTGACCTTTAGCAGGCCTGGGTAAAGAGGAGTCAACAGACACAGAAGAGCTCTTGAAGTGATAGAAGGAGAGACCAGAGATTGGAAGTACTGAATAGCAGAGTTATGCTGAGATCTGCAGATGAAGACAAGAGTGTTGAATTGTATCCTTCAAATAATTGAAAGTGAGAGGAGAGAAGTAGTGTTGTAAGACAAGGAACAGCAAACACCAGGGGCCTCGTGTATAAATGGTGCATAGCACAAAAATGTAGCGTACACCCATTTCTTCCACGCTCATATTGCAATGTATAAAAACTAAACTTGGCATAAAGCCACACACATTTTCATGCTAGCTCAATCCCTGGCGTATGCAAGTTCTCCGCTCGGTTTTGCAAACTGGCGGCACCCAGCATCAAAGCAATGGTTTTTTTCCAGTGTGGTTTCCCTTTTTTTTTATATCCACATCCCTGACACAGATTTATCAAATACACTGAAATTAACCACATATTGTAAGGCATCTGATCATAATTAACCTGTATAATGGTCCACGGAATGGCCAAACTATTCCAAATACCATAGCTGCTGTAGCATTGTTACTCTCACAGTACCTTCTTCTTCTTCTTCTTTCAGCTGCTCCCGTTAGGGGTTGCCACAGTGGATCATCTTTTTCCATATTGCTCTCAGAGCACCACTCTGAGTATTTATATCACTGTATCAGAGTGTGGAATCACAGCTGTACAGCAGCTGATTGGAAAGAGAATTATCGGTATACAGCATCAAGCACATGCTGCTTCAGCCATGCGTTATTTGAACTGCTCTCATACGACAAACGCTTCAGAGCCTTTCCTGTACGGACCTCGTGGTTCAGAAACAGTTTCATCCCAAGAACTATAAACGCAATCAATCAGTCTATCAAGTGCTCCTTGTAGAACTGTTTGTAATTATAAGTACAATTACCTCACTGTAAACTTGCAATACAGTTATATTGCACAACATGACCCACTTTATAAATCATGTATTTACATATGATGACAATATCATTTTTAAGATGAAATTCAACAAAATATGTTTATTACATTATACAGATAAAACGTTAACATCATTTAAATAATCTATATTGTTAATAATTAAACATATGAGGACATGGTGTCACAGCGCTAGCAAAGAGCTGGCGCCCATTCAGGGATTGTTCCTGCCTTGTGCTGTCTGCTTGCTGGGGCTGGCGCGACACTGGATGCATAGATGGATAAAATGATTAAAATTATACTACAAAGATATTTCAATGTTCTGTGAAGTATCTGCGTTCTAAGCTTACAAATGGCTTAACATCTATTACAGAGCTGATTGTGTGGTGAATGGTTACTTGGAGAAAGAAAAGGAAGGACAGAAATTGGGGGTTAGCATGTTTGAAAGAGACAGTACTGCTGCAATAAATTATCTCATCGAAGGTCGCACACGACGCAGCAAGCATCTTGTGTGAGGCAGAAACAATCTCTGGACGGAGCGCCAGTTCGTCACTATCACTGCGCCACTGTGTTCCCATGTTTAATAACATGCTTTAACTCCTATCATCATGAAAATGATATCAAGTATACCTCTCAGTATTTTAATTATTCAGAGAGATGTAATATCACGAATGTAATTGATTCTGTGTCCTGTCAGAGGAAGAGAAAGTTCATTTAAGAAGCATGTAGTGATTCACACACATAGAGCAATAGAAGAAATTACACTGGTAATTTGGGGAAACTAGTAAATTAAACGATTTTAAGATGAAGTTTATGATGTTCTACTTTAATGACAAAATAAACTATGTGATTATAGTAGAAATTTTGAGATTAAAGTTGACATTTCATGCTTATTTCCCACTGTGTTACTATTTTTTCTTTTCTCTGAACCCTAATAAGCTTTCATATGACACTCAGACGGTGGGCTATGACTCGCCTTTTCATGGCGACTTTGATATCTGATACCTTCTTTTTTATTTCGGGCACTGTGCTCTGTGAACTTGAGCTTTCAAGTTTCTCTGACACTCTATGTCACTCAATTAACTTCCTTTTGTTGTTTATACCACTGTTTAAGCCTTCAAATAGTACGTTTTTCCTTGCCTCCACTTGGTATTCGCTGAAATTCTTCAATTTTTCCTTGTGCTTTTGCCATTGCTTTTTCACAGAACGCTGTGCTTAAGGGCTATGTATATTGATTTGCATATTCAAAGAGGTGTAATTCTGGGAGGAGTTTGGGTGGGGCAGCAAGCGTGTGCACGTGCGTTACTTTTCATGCTGACCGGGATTTATGAAGCGGCAGAGCGTAGAAGTTGACAAACGCACAGATTTATGCATCTGGATTTTTTTGCGTGTATACACATTTCCGCTTTTGTTCTTATGCCATGTTTTACTGTGAATTCTATGCATGGTGTTATGCATGAGGCCCCGGACTTAGAGAGCATTTCTGTAATATTTAAAATTATTTTACAGTCCCTCCCTTTCAAAAATCCAAGAGAACAGTGGGAAAAGGATCTCTTATTCATTTCAGAAAAGGAGGAAAGTAGCAATGCACAGAATTCACTCGAGCTCCATATGTGTAAAGTATAGAATTATTCAACTCAAAATTATATATCGAGTGCATCTCTCTCGTTTAAAATTGTCCAAAATGTTTCCAGGGTAACATGCAACATGCGAATGCTGCAATCAAGTTCCGGCCTCACTGGGTCACATGTTTTGGGCCTGCACCAATTTAACATCATTTTGGACCAAAATCTTTAAATGCCTTTCAGACAGCCTTTTAATCCACTAACAGCTGTGTTTGGGGTACTTCCAGATGGGCTTAAAGTGGAGAAGGACAAACAAACTGTAATTACCTTTACTTCACTACTGGTACATCGACTTATCTTGCTCAATTGGAAGAATCCTAACTCTCATATTCTAAGTCAGTGGGTAACTGATATTATATACTATTTGAAACTGGAAAAAATCTAATTCGCACTTAAACGATCTGTACAAAACTTTTTCAAAACCTGGCAGGATCTAATCAATAACATTTTAGAACAAGCATTTAAATTGAGGAAGCAGGTTCTCTGCCCTTTTTTACTCCATTTATCTTTATTCATTTTTTGATCTATCTATTCACTTATCTTTACTAGCATAAAGTTTTTCCACTGCTGGCCTAGCTCTTTTTCTCAGGGGAGGGGGCTGATTTGTTTCAAACCTTTTTTTCTTGTAAAACTTGAGTTATGTGTATGAAATGTTATTTAATTTAAATAAAATCAATAAAATTTATTAAAAAAAATCAATCCTTGTTAAATGACATTGATTTTAAGTCCAGCCTTACTGTATCATCAGTCATTCTATGCCAAGGCAAACTCTTCAGTAAGAGTGAATTTTGAAGTTGTAGCCCTCCCAAGAGTGACAGAAGCTGCAGCTTCTTTTTGTTTACATATTGTGGACGATAGGAAGAATGCTCATCATGTTGAACAAGTGTTGTAGTCAGTCAGGTCACCCCTTTTAATCCAAATATAAAAAAAAATTTAACAAAAAGAACACTTAATGGTATATATAGAAGCAAAAGGAGATGAACTAAAAGAAGTCTTTGTCGTCTATAATCAATCAGGAAACAATTGGGTTGTCTTCCAGCAGCTCCATGCTGTTCTCAGTTCAGGTCTGATCAGAGACGCCATTCTCCGAGGCGTCCATTCTTTATAGTCCTCCAGCTATTGGTGGTGGAGTCAATTGCCCTCAGTGGGCATTTTCTGTCTGCTGTGGGTGACATAACAGACAAGGATAATAGCGATGGTGGCGCCTCTCACCCTGGGGTGATATTGTTTACCTCTGATAAATCTGGAAGATGGTCCTCTGATGCGCATGCGTGACAATTATAAATATACATTCTAGTCATTCTGAAGTATGCCAAGTTAATTTTGCATCAGACATGTTCCTGTTAAATACATGACTTTGACATTGTTTTAGATATGACATTAACAATCTGGTAAGTTTAAAATCAAACTGGGTGTTAGAAACGAAACATTTTATTTTGAATAATGCTAATACAATTTAAGGATGCAATGCATAGATTCAGAACCGTGACATATTTGGGCATTTAATTATGCTTCTATACGAGGTGTGGCAGAAAAGTAATGAGACAGATTTTTTATTTACCAAAGTTTTTATTTTTTTCAAACATCAATGTTATCCCCTTCAAAGTAGTTCCCTTGGGCAGCTACACACCGATGGAGACGTTGTTCCCACTGTTGGTAGCAGCGCTGGAAGTCTTCAACCGGTATGGTCTTCAGCATGTCCATTACACTCTTTTGGATGTTTTCTAAAGTCCCGAAATGACGTCCTTTGAGGACATTTTTCAGTTTAGAAAAAAGGAAAAAGTCACACGGACTGAGGTCAGGTGAATAAGGGGGCTGGGGAAAAATAGGAATGCCTTTTGAGGTCAAAAATTCTGTTATGGAGAGGGCAGTTTTTCGGCACCATTTTGGCACAGACCTTTCGCATGTGCAAATGTTCAGTCAAAATTTGATGAACGGTAAATCTGTTCAAATTTAATTGTTCACTCAACATTCTTAATGTTAAACGACGGTCTGATCTCACAAGAGTGTTCACACGTTCGATGTTTTCATTGGTTTTCGAAGTTGAAGGCCTCCCTGAACGATGTTCATCTTCAACGTGTTTTCTGCCTTCCAAAAATGATTTGTGCCAGCAAAAAACTTGAGCTCAGTATAAAGAATGTTCCCCATAGGCCTGTTTTAACTTTTCAAACGTCACACTTGCCGTTTGATGGCACAACGTTGCTCCAAATTCCGCTGTTCCATTTTGCGTGACGCACAACCAAAAACACAACTTCGCTAATAGCAGTCACAAAAATCACGTAGTTAACGGAAGGAGTTGAAACTCGCACTGAGCTATGGGAGGGTACTGATACACGTGCTCTATCAAGGACAACAGCTCAGTGTTGCCAGATTGCTTGCAGTGTTGCCAGTCTCATTACTTTTCTGCCACACCTTGTAGATTGCCATGCAGACTCTGTTGCTTTTTTAACAACCAACTTGTTTCCTTTTTGTGTTATCACATATATGTACTATTCATACAACTCAAATATTACTATTTATGCAGCTACTGGTCATATTGTCACAAAAGGCACTATACTAGCCTCCCTAGATTTTTTTTTCCATTGGTAAACAAGAAGAAATGCCCCTAAACTGTACCTTAGCATGCTGACTGTGTTACATATACATCCCACAATACTAACCCAAAGTAACCTTTGCAATTATAGGCTGCAAGTTACCAGGACTACATCTTCACCCAGTTTTCCACCAGAGAGAGGAATGAACAAGGACATCTCTGTTTTCCCACAGGACATTAAATAACCACTTAAAAACCACTTGACAACTGCTAGTGTCAGTGAACACAAGGTAGGTTTAGTGAGAAAATAACAAAATTTATTGCATTAAACTATATATTTTTTTGCAGACAATCCAATCTTTTCAAATATTACGAGATAGATAAAAACATACAATACAATCTGAACAATTCCTACATTACCACATGAGATAAAAGGCATTATTTTAACTCTGATACTAAATGCTCTTTTCTGAATAGTATGAAAGCAGAATCCCCCTGATTAAGTTATTTTTACATTTGAAAGAAGTTATACATTGCTTGTCTGAGTCAGATACCATCAGGTGAAAACAAAACATCCCTGTAAAAAGTTTTATTACTTTAAAGGCTGGTGACATTGGCTGGAGAATATAACAAAAGTTTTGTTTGGCAATAAGAAGACCTTTTCACACTGTGCTGTGTGGTTCCTCTCCATAGCTAAGCAGTTTAAATGGGCAATAGGCAGTTCATTGTTTATCTAAACTGTGTCCATTCTTTCACATATCATAGGCTTTTAAGAGTATAACTGATGCATACTTGAATAGTAAAACTGCCTTGAATAGTAATATAATACACGGTAGGTTTTCTTGTAAAAGATGCAATTTCCAGGAGCTGACATCATAAAAATAAATGATTTGTAAAGGCTAACAGCTAAATTACATAAGTTGGGTTGAACAGAAGTCTACAAGGCAAAATAATACTGTTAATACTATATATATAGATGGATAGATAGAATATTGTAAAAAAATATATAAATATTTCATAATCATAAATCTTTGCATATTGTAATCTAAGAACAATGAAAATGTTTACTCAAATGTTGCATCAGAGATCTATTACAGTTTACATTTCAGCAATTATCTTCAAGGCAGTTTAGCAATTCTCCCTGGATGTAATATTGTTTCACCATGCGAAGCACAGATCTGCACTCAGAAAGAACACTGCCATCTGTTAAGTTATGCTGTTCTGTCAGAGATACATTTTAAAGATGCAATAATTTTTTATTTTATTTTCCTCTTCGTTAGGACCTCATTAGAACATCAACTGATCTCTTCAGTTAGTCATTCATTCCCTCTCGTTTCAATATCTAGTGTCTTCCATCTTCTCTAAAGAATTTGATTTTACAGAGTATTATACCCTTATCATCATACGTATTTATAAAATGTTAAAGTGTTGATTTATACATACAGTAAACAGAACTGAAAATCTGTTCTTGAGTGTTCCGTTTGACTAGCATTATGTTATTCTCAGCCAAGCCAGTGATGCGATCATTCTGCAAAGGCCCAAAAATCTGAACCACTAAACAGAAGTCTATTGTCTGTATTCACAATATCAGAAATGCCATGTCTTTTAAAAATTGACTTGATTTGTGTTTTTTGTTATGTAAGGTCAACTTCACCACCTTTAGATAATAGGATTAATTTATCTATTGTACACATCACATACATAAAATAAGTTCTAGCGAAGTTTTATGCAAATATGGTGCTCATCTGTATTTGAGTGCAAAGTTTAGTTCTAATAAATTGTACAACTCTTCCAGACTCCCGAGAAAGAGTGTCTGGCAGGTAATTTCTTTCACCTGACAAAGAAACTATCCTGGGCACAACACACAATGCCTCACTTCTTCAGGCTGCCTCCTTGCCTCCTCCAGAGACCTTGTCCTCTTCCACCCGACTCTAGTCACTCTATGAAGGGAGGCGGCCCCTTTTATAATACCCCAGTTGTGTGTCCCGGCAATCTTCCACCGCCACGCCCCAGTGTGGTGGAAGTGCCGGATGCATTCCCCAGAAGCACTCCGGGTGTCCCTGCTCCTCCTCCCCCAGCACTTCCGGGTGTGGCGGAAGTGCTGACGTCCAGGGTCTGTAAGGCATTGGGGCGACCTCTGGCGGTGACCACGGGCCCCTGCAGGGTTGAGCTTCAATGCTCTGTTCCCATTGCCCCCAAAGGCACCAGGGCGGTCGCCCCCACATGGTCTGGGGTTGCACCCTCAGCCAACTGCAACAGCTGTTACAGTTGAACCTGTTTCATAGCTCCCATGGCATGCCACCCACAACATGCATTCCATTATTCTCAGTTCTTTAATTGCAAACCATCTTTCTGCTAAAACAGCGGTTCTTAAACTTTTTTTTTGTTACAACCCAATTTTGCCTTTCTTAGAGTCATCAGGCCTCAGTCCATGATGACTATCAGATGGTCAGACTGCAGTCATTGAGTGGGTAGCTGGGGTTGGGGTGGTCCTTGGAGAATCATTGGCAATGCCAATTGACAAATCAGCCTTTGGCGATCCATCAGAAGATAATATACAAACCTTGCATGACCATTTTCTATTGAATTCAACAATGAATCATCACTCTGTGCGACCTGAAAGGCAGCAAGACCCATTTTGGGTCCCAACCCATAGTTTAAGAAACTATGTGCTAGAACATGGTGACAGTGAGTCAGCACTAGGTCAACTGCATATAGTCATCAAGTATTTACTTGAAAGTTGTGACTGGTGATTAGCTGCATTCAGATGCTACCAAATGTTCTGACCTGTGATCTCATCCTAATACATCATTCTGTATACGTAGTTTCATGAAATGACACACTGTTTTGTTGTTTATTTCATGGGCACAACCATTTTATCATTTAAAGTTGTTGTATTAGGTTGCTGGTCATATGATCTGTATCACATACATCCAGTATCACTGAATTATGTACTTATAAAATGGAAGGCAAGGGCTAGGCTCCTAGTAACCTTACAAATATCCATTTTAGCATTAGTTAGGGGTACTTTTAAACTTTCCTGTTCTTGTGTAATGCACTTATTTGATTAGTGTGCTGTCTGCTTCCTGGTCCACTGAACGTTTGTCAGCCTCTGACCATATTGGCAACTTCTCTTCCATCAGTAATTTACCCCCTGGAGTTTATTAATTTATTTCACCCTTATTGCATGTTGTGCCTTTACTAATTTAAAATAAGAATGTGATAAAGGATAAACCTATTTTATATATACTAACACATGAATAAAACAATTGGTGAACACTGCTATGCCAATTAATTACACCAGGGACATTGCAGAAATTGAAAAGCACACTGTTTAGCACTACTGCTCCACATACCTAGTGTTCTGTCTTCGAATTCTGCATCTGGTCAGTGTCCATGTTGAATTTACACATATCTTCTGTCCACTTTCTTTGTCACTTCTATTTATTGAACATTCATCCATCCATCCTTTCATTATCTAATCCTCCTAACCTGAGCCTAATCTGGCAGCATTAGGCACAAGGCAGAAACCAAAAGCAGACTGAAAGAAGTCAGCTCTCAAGAGAGAAGAATAATAAAAGAAAATTGAGAAAAAGAGAAAAGAATAGATCACACCACCAACTGAAAGCCTTTAACCACCTTTGATAAAGCTTGCAACAGAGAGCAGTAATCAAAAACGTTAAGGTTTACCATTTAGCATATACTGTATCGTAATTAGTAAAACAGACAGGTTTCTG
This sequence comes from Polypterus senegalus, assembly GCF_016835505.1. Lineage (NCBI taxonomy): Eukaryota > Metazoa > Chordata > Cladistia > Polypteriformes > Polypteridae > Polypterus > Polypterus senegalus. The sequence goes on along the minus strand of NC_053156.1, from coordinate 208,299,171 downwards.
CTTCTTAAACCTGAGCTCTCTGCCCAACTGCTGTTTTGTGCTAAAACTAAACATCCATCACAGCAAGCTACATACAGTAATGAACATATTTCTGATTTTTTGTTTTCTTATTATAATAGATTTAAAATCATCACTTTTAAGAGTCCTTTGTTAGCAATGTTCATTTCAGTTATCTCAAGCTCAACCATCAAGCAGTTTTGAATGCAGTCTGTGTCTTAGGTGACTGCTGTAACTGCTGAGTTGACACACAATATGGGGTAATGGAAAATAAATATTAGGGTCATCTATATTCAATTTTTGCTATAACTTTAAAAGGGTGGGAGAGAAAAACTGAGATTAGCTTATCTCTATATGTTATTCATTGACTGTCTGCTCATGCCCACAGCAGTCACTAACCTCTCACACTGCAAAGTTTCAAATTAAAGTTGCATCTCTAATATATGGCTGCATTTTTACATAGCAATAAATAAACAGAAGACTTGATTAATTGCTGTATTTAACACATTTGAGAGTTCACCATCAGTTTTCTCTGGGATTTCACGGGCATTCACTGTTAAAAGTGAACTCCATTTTGCTTTGTTTATGATCATGTCACATTGTGTGCCTAAAGATTTCTATTTTTGTGCTGGGCTGTGTTTTTTTCAAGTGTCACATTCATTTCAAAGCTGCAGTCAAGTTCTCATCTGCTTCTTTTATGCAGTTATGCGTGAGTCATATGCTTTGCAGAGGCACCTGTCACACATGTGCGACTAAGAAGACGTTGTATGGACCAAGCAAAGGTAATTCCACGCCACGCCAGGGGGTGGCGGGGTGCACTAAACCTTCTCTTGTTACCTCTACAGACCAGCCACGGGAAAACCTGTCTGATTTAAAACAGACAACATCACTTCCGGCTCCGGCACCAAGAAGAATATCACTTCCGGTTCCGGCGCCTAGAAGAATATCACTTCCAGTTACAGCTGACTAATGAAGAAACCTTATTTCAAGTCCCCTTACATCACTTCCTTTCCTATCCCTTAAAGCTGCCGTCTTGTCAACCCTTCTTCAGTTCTGTTTTGGACTTGATATAGAGAACATCTCTGTATTTTCAAAGACTCTTTTGCAGCCAGGAATAATATACGGGTGGCTGCCCCAAACCTTTTTTAAGTGTATCGAGTGAAATCCTTTTTACACACCATTACAAAAAGAGTAAAAATATTACCAATAATAATACTCCATTTATCCATGCATCCATTCATTCAATTTCTGATGCTTTTCTAGGTCCCAGGTCAAAGGGGCAATTATGCCCAGACACCCCTTTTTCCCGCCATATCTTCCAACTCCTTCGTGAGGATACCAAGGTGTTCCGAGGATAGCAGGGAGATATAATCTCTTCAGCATGACCTGGGACTACCAAGAGGTCTCCTTCCAGTTGGACATGCCTGAAACACCTCCCAGGAGGGAGGCTGCTCTACAAGCCCATGCAGTTGTGCAGCATCAATACTGCATATGCATGAGGTTGATCAGCATTCTCTATATATGGATGTTACAGGGTGGCGCTCAAGGCACATACATATAAACAAAATTTACAAGGTGATTGTGATTTATAAATGGCAAATTCTGTAGAAATGTGCATACGGCAAGTTTTATAAATCTGTTTTTTTGGCATGTGCATATTTTCACACTTAAGTGCAAAGTTTTATACATGAGGCACTCCCTCTTTTTTCCAGCTGAAAACCATTAACTCAACCATTGACTTGGAGGTACTGATCCTCATCCAAGTCTCTTCATACTTCTCTGCAAATCACGCCAGTGAGGTTACAGCCCAATGAAGCCAGCAGGACCACATCCTCAAAATCATCTGGACATCCTCCAGCCATTGAATGCACCTAGAAATTCTCTCCTTAAATATTATGAACAGAATTGGAAACAAAGGGCGACCCACAGTCACCAGTCTGACTTACTATTGGGGTTGTGAATCGAGATTTCATTCAGGTTATACAGGGACTGAATAGCAGGTGGAGTCCAAATATTCCTAAAGTGCCCCAACCAGGACACCTCAGGGGATTCAGTCATATGTCCTTTCCAACTCTACTGGTATAATAATAATAAATGAAAAAATAACAATAACAAATACATTAAAAAGCATATGCAGTACAAAGGTATATGTAGCACTAAGAATATTTAAGCTATGTTCAAATATATTTGAATATGCAGATCCAGAACATTTTTGCACAGCAATGTCTCAGTAAAACACGTAAAGATAAACTCACAATATTCAATTTTTTATCTAACTAGTACAGTTAATTCTTCCATCCTACATTTTGAGAACATTCGTCAGAAGATATGGTTTATATTTTAATTCCAACACCAGCTCTACTGCCATGGTATTTGCAGTATCTTCTGTATCTCAGTCTTCTGTAGAGCAAACGAAAACAGCTGATCTCTCATATACACAGTCTCATCGTCAAAAAGCTCAGCGGAATAAAGTGTCCCAAAAGACAAAAACAGGTTAAGAATTTTTCTCAGTTGATTAATGACCATCATTACAGTATAGCATTGCTAGCTACAACAAACACAACAAAAAAACAAACTGCAATGCTAGAAAATAAACAGAAAACAGAGACACAAAAAATATACATACAATATTGCAAACTATATATAATACAATCAAAATGCACCATATGTAAACTGAACACTAATAAGAGGTTAATTAGCACCTCTAAATCTGCCCTAAGTGAAAAATTTGGTAACTTTGGGTGTGTCCATAGGGGCTGCTCAGGATAGACTGGCCTCCCTTACTGGGCTGCATCTTGGCTTGCACTCATTGCTTCCAGAACCCCACGTCCTAAGCTTGTTGAGAAAATGGATGGATAATTGTGGTTTCATTGTCACTTTAAATAATTCTGTATGCTTAACTTGAATTTAAATTTTAATAACCAACGTGCCACACTTGCAAAGAAATGTAATGAATTATTTCCAAGACAACCAATTAAGTTCTTTAAAAATATATTTTTTTGGTTTTTTTGGTGCCATTGTTCAGTGAACAACAGAACCAGGTGTAGGTTACTTGGGGACTTGGGACATGTGCCACGTTTTTGCCTAATGGTGTCTTCTTCAGTACTTTGGATTTTTATTGTCTTATTCATCAAATTCAGACAGCTATTATCTCTGAAAAAGAAATATTCTCTTTTGAGTTATATCAGCTGCAAAAGAGAGAGAGAGAGAGAGAGAGAGGTTAGGAGCACACACTGATACAGTGCATTGCCGCACCCACCACATGACAACCGATTCAGGATCCAGATTAGAATCTGAGTTCAGCCATACAACGGGTGATACCTCAGCACCTCACTAGTTCAGATGGAATGGAACAGTGTGAGGTTTTTTTATGGTGGCTGGAGTGAAAATTCTGCCACCAACCCCCAAGTTTTTCCCTGCAGGTTGGAGGGCCTACATGCAGGGACCGATGCAGATTAACATCATACCCAGTACGGAGCAATTGCAGGTTAAGGGCCTTGCTCAAGGGCCCAACAGAGTAGAGATCTTTTTGGCATTTTACAGGATTCGAACCATCAACCTTCCGATTGCCAGTGCAGGAAGATGCCCAAATATGTCAAAGTGAAGATTTATATGATGATTATGCACCTGGGTAGTGATATATCGTACACAATGCTGGCCAGCAGCAGAGAGTCATGAATAAGGTCTCCATATAATGGAGATGAGAATGCCACAATGGATGCCCATCTTAACTAGATGGGGTCAAGTTATCAATATGCAGAACATTTTGGTAACCAAAAAGATGCAAGAGGTGTGACTGCAATGGTATAGCCCCATTATTATACAGTGAAAACCACAAGATGGTGAAAACCGCCTACAACCTAATCCCATTTGGGCTCTTCAGGTTCAGGCAAGCCATGATTGTGTACCATATTATGCAGCATGTTACATGCTTGAACAATGCAACACACTTTCTGTGGACTATAGATCAGCACATTAATAGAGTAGAAATGCGTTCTGTTTACATAAGCAAATTCATTCTTTAAATGTGCCTTTATAACGGATGGATTCTCTGCTCTTTACTCAGCTCTTTGAGGTGACTTGCTTTCTTTAATAGGACTACTTGCTCTAGTTGGAAAATAAATGTGAACAAAAGTGCAGAGTTGCCGTTTTTATGGGCTCTTCTGCTATACAGGTATATGATGTAAAGTCAGCTCATTCTTTTGTAATTCATTCCTGGCTGATGTAACTTGTCCAACGCAATAGCAATGTGCGTGCAGATGACTGCTCTGATGACATTTGGAAAACCAGACATTGCCTCGAATTGTGCTTTGATGTTACCCAGTTCATCCACAGTGTAAGGAAATATTATATGCAGTATCTGGATGACAAGTGGATGATACCAGGCTGGAGCGGAGTTCCAATAAAGAAGCTTTATACAGGTAGAGTCAGACTTGCCTCTATTTCCTGAGGAGGTTGGAGTTGTTTGGTGTATGCAGGTCATTCTTAAATCTTTTCTATGTATTCAGGCCACTCTTAAATCTTTTCTATCAGCCTTATATAGTTAAAACACTGGAATGCACTGATATGCACTATTTCTCACATGTGAAATGACACCCTGAAAGCCAATGCCAGCGACTGGGTGGAGGATTAGCAATAATGAAGAAAGTGGGCTTGACTGAAACTTACCAGGTGCTGTCCATCAGCATAAATGGAGTGTCAAAGTATCTTATCTACCGTAAATACTCGCGGATAAGTTGGGACTTGATTTTATCATATAATTTCTGGTATTTTATTATGTTGCGCGTCTGAGGTGGGCTGGCGCCCTGCCCAGGGTTTGTTTCCTGCATTGCACCCTGTGTTGGCTGGGATTGGCTCCAGGAGACCCCCGTGACCCTGCAGTTAGGATACAGCGGGTTGAATAATGGATGGATGGATAATGTCGCTCGTATAAGTCGAAGGAGGAAAACTCACGCTATTGGTCCAAAAGATTATGATATGCTAACGCCCACCTGAGAGAGTAACCACGGAGCACACAGCCTTTTTTTTTCTATTGTGCTTATGTGACCACACAGTAATACCCAAACTATTCTGAAGCAAAATTTGCACTGATATGTGTTTTTAGTATCTCAGCGTTCGATCAGAAGAAAATATGAAGCTGGTTTTAAATTAAATGTTGTTGATGTAGCAAAAGAAATTGGTAACTGCGTTGCTGCAACAAAATTTGATGCATCTGAGAAACTGATGAAAGATTGGAGGAGGTAAGAAAATGTAACAAAAAAAAAGTCGCATTTTTGAATGGGCGTATAAGTTGGGGTCTGATTTTATGATTGATTTTTCGGGTTTCAAGACCCACTTATATGTGAGTATATACGGTATGTTAAGCTATTGTCGCAGGTGGCTGGGGGTGCGACCCAGCCGGGACGCCCCGAAGGACCAAAAGAGGGCTTACGCCCACCTCAGACCACGTGGGGGCGACCACCCTGGTGGCTATGGGGACCACGGGTACAGAGCTTTGAAGCTCGACCCTGTAGGGGCCTGTGGTCACCGCCAGGGGGCACCCCAATGCCTTGGAGACCCTGAACCTCAGCACTTCCACCACACCCGGAAGTGCTGGGGGGAAGAAGAGCAGGGACACCCAGAGTGCTTCCGGGGATGCAGCATCCCCTTCCGCCACACTGGGGCATGTCGGTGGGAGATTGCTGGAGCACACCTGAAGCACATCCGGGTGCTTATAAAAGGGGCCGCCTCCCTTCAGACAATGGCTCGATTCGGGAGTAAGGAAGACAAGGTCTGGGAGGAGGCAAGGAGGTGGCCTGAAGAGAAGAGAAAGGCATTCGAGGTTGGCCTGGACTTTGGGGACTTTGAGGGGGTTTTGGGGTGCACTAACTGTAAATATGACTGTAAATAAACGTGTGTTGGGTGACGTCAATGTGTCCGCCTGTCTGTGTCCGGGCCGGTCTCCACACTATGTATAGAAAATGTTTCAGAGACTAGGAAAATAAGCTTTCTGTGTGGACAGAGAATGGTTGTTTATCTTTAGTGAAAGTCTGAACTGAAAGCAGAAGGGTTTTAGACTCTGTGTGATTTCCTGGTCTTGGATATTATTGGTTTTGGATTGTATTGTATTGCACTCAGAAAGCTGCTTACTATCCTTGACAATGATTATCACCTCCTGTATGAGGATATTTAGCAACAGACAACTGTGTTGCTCCATGGAGTGCTATACAAAGTTATTTCTACCCCCAGTTTTTGGGTTCTATAATGAGTCACTCATTCTGAATGATACTAAGCTTGTCTAGTAGACGTCTTAACAGACAATGTGCAATATACTGTGTCAATGATTGACATGCTGTACTGCAAAATTGTAACTTTTAAGCATGTGCAAATCTAATCACTTTACACTTAGTAAATACCTACACTTTGTTAATTTAGTTATAATTTTTTTACATGTCCATTTGTGCCTTGTTAGCTTACTATTTCTGGTCATTTGTGTATTTGTTCCTTTTTTGTGTGCTACTGTAACCCTGCAATTTCCTCTGGTATTAATAAAATTTCTATCTATCTATCTATCTATCTATCTATCTATCTATCTATCTATCTATCTATCTATCTATCTATCGTAACTTGGCTAAAAAACACACAAGGGTACAGAGACAAAATGTTTGGGTACCAGCTGGGTCACCCCTTTTAATTAAAAAAAACCATTGGGCTTTGGTGCATGTAATCGAAAAAATAAAGTGGCTTCATTACAATTAAAGAATCAGAGCTCTGTCCTTTTTGACTGTCAGGTTAATATGTGATGTCACCTTCCAGCAAGTGTCCATTTTTTATTGTCTGTGACGAGAGATGTGGGGCCTTCTTGGGTGATGTGGGCGGGGCTAGGCATCCTCCTTTACTGGCTTCCTGATTCTACAGGGGAAAGAGAGCATAGTGTTAGCATCAGCACCACCTCTCGTCCCCGGCTGGAACTCCTTGCCTCTTCAGAATCTAGAAGATGGTCCCCAAGTATGCGTGCATGACACTATCTATTTTAGATGAATGGTTGTATTCTTGATGTGGCTTGTCTCTCCCATTTCTGCCTTACAGTTTAGAACGCAATTCGAAGTCAACCTTTTATTATAAAAGAGGGACAAAGCTTGTCTGCATTATCATGGAGCGTCCCTTTAATATGACCTAACCTACAATTGTTGAGTTTCTTTCAAATTATCCATATTCTTTCAACAAAACCAAATGGTAAAACTTAGAAAACAATGTCACAAAATAGCAAAGTAAATAATTTTCAGTTACTCTGTCTAAGAATTAGTTATGTTTAATCCCAACTAAAAGAAGTTTTCAAAGCCTGTTTATTAACAGCTATCACAATAACCACTCAGTTAACTCATGTCACTCCCAATGCCTGCGCTGTGTGCCTTTCACCAACAAAATCTTAACTGTGTGATGACTGATATGTGTCTAAATGCAAACATGAATGAAAAAACAAAAAGCAAATTAATTAAAAAATTCACTTTTGAAACAATACATTTCAAAAGCCGGGACAAATCCAATCTGTAGGACAGGTTTATCATTTCTGTAAAAACTATGTGTAGTGCACACAAAAACAACCCCTTTAGTTTTAAGTCATTCGCTGATAATCATCTTTGAAACATTACCATCAAGCTCCATTAGTTTCAAAATTTAAAACCAAAAATTCACTGTCTAAAACTGGCATTTTTAAAACATTGCCTCATCTAGATACCGTTTGGGTCTGGAATTGTTTTATTGAGACACACAACATAACATGCTGTAAGCTGTGTTGCTGTATAAATTGAAATGCATAAAAACTGGTCCGCCGTGCTGATATCTGAGCTCATTACTGAACTGTAGAAAACAATCGTTTCAGCCTTTTCATAAAGGTCAAAATCTGATTGGCAAGTGCAATATGTCCATATATTTATTCTAGAATTTTATTATTCCTTTATTAAGGTTTTTTGCACTTCATTTAAAAATGTAGCATGGCTTGGCTTCTAGGCTGCATTTTATGCGCTCAGTTTTGATTGGGCCATTATATGAATGTCCTGTTTTTACTGACTCACTAAATTATAGGCATAGAAAAGATAATAATGAGACTATCTGCGCTGATATACAGCCTTTTTTCTATAGAACATACTGCAAATGACCAAATAACAAACAGGTTGATGCTACACGCCTTTCAAGTGTTGCCCAGAATTCTAAACAAAAACAGAGTACAAAAGAAAAACACAAAATAGGTTTTCTTTAAAAAGGCAGAGTTTACAAAGAGGAGAACAATCATAAAATAGCAATGCACATATTGGATTTAATAAACATGTCTTTCAGTTTAGTGAAGAGGCTAGATACCTGCTGTCCACACATCCAAAACTACAGTGCCTTTCACTCTCTATGTATAACAGTATTGATGACATTTGGACACTGTAACCCCAGGTTCTTCTGTTTCTAGTAGAAAATAGTCATACACTATATATCCTTAGAGCAGTTACTTTAAAAGCTGCCCTGCTACTAGAGAAGAGTGATACATGGTGGCTAACAATACATTCAAAATCTACAGAAAAAGAATATTTCAAATTTAGACTTTGCTATGCCCCCTCAGCCCCAGGGCTCAGCTACAGCTCTTCTAGACACTCACACATCAGCACAAATAGGCGTTTTGAATCTCCGCCACCTGACAGAGGCACTGTGCTGCCACCTGTGATGCTGGAATGAAGGCGGATTTCCATTAGACCGACTGTATTGATTCCTCTCAGATGAAGTTTGGAAACAACAAGGAGGAATGAATTAAGAACATTTATGTTAGGGAGAATGGCCAGTAGGGGTTGAGCAGCCTTTTGGCACTGGAACACCTGCAAATTTTGTTTTTTTCTTTCCATTTTAACTGGAGATTTCTTGTTTTTTCTTCTCGGTGTCACACACGTGCGCACGGGAGGCAGCTAAATGGCTTGAGTAAGGGCAATTCCAAGTCAGACCAGGATGTGGCAGAGTGCACTGATTCCTTTTCTCATTTTCCTGCAGACCATCCACGGGAGATTCCACCTGGCCCTGATGACATCACTTCCGGGTCCGAGCCCATGAAGGAAGACCTTATCGAAGCTATGGCTGAAGACCCTTATGAGCCCGACCCATCTGACTTCACTTCCTGTCTTCCCCTTTAAAAGCCTCCACCTTTTCCCTATTCCCTCAGTTCTGTTTTGGACTCGGTTTTGTGCACATCAGTACTGTTATACATTTTGCAACTTTGCAGCCAGGATACCAATATACGGGTGGCTGCCCCAAACCTTTTTATGACTCTTATGTCTGGTTTTTGTGACATCGGCCATCTGACCTCATAACCAAACTTATTGTACATAAGGATGCTACCCTTCTACTAATTATATATCTATTGTGAAAGGTGCTATATAGTGCCTGACCCAGCACAGACTTACCCAGAGGCACGTGTAAAATAAACATTCTTTTTATTTTTCTTCAGCTGGAGGGCACATCTTCCCCGTAATCCCTCCAGCCACAACACAGTCCCATAAGCACTTAATACAGCACAAACACTCTTTTCTATTCACCTTGGCACCACCACTCCTCCCAGGCAACCTCGTCCTCTTCCTCCCGTTTCTGGCTCGTGAGTGGTGGATGCTGGCTCTTTTTATAGCCCACCCAGAAGTGCTCCAGGTGCTTGATCACCTGTGGCTAATTGCACTTCCGGGTGGGGCTGCAGAGATGTCCAGGTGGGTTCCTGGCTCCATGCAGCATCGTGGCCACCCCAGCTCCCCACAGGGTTGTGGAGAACTCCATCTCCCATGAAACCCTGAGGGAAACGGAGGCACCATTGTTAGCCAGGGCTACCACCAAGCGTCCCGGGGGAGGTAGTAAGATGTCCATAGCTGCTCCCTCGGAACATATACAGAAGGGACATGGGACCCGGCCGCCTGTCACACTATGTTATATATACTTGTATTGATTTATTTATTTGCTTTTCCTTGTTATTTATTCATTAATATTCTTACCTAATCTTATTTGTTTTCTTCTTTTCCTGTAAATGTCTTTTTGACATCTTGTAAAGCACTTTTTTTGCTACATTCTTTGTATGAAAGTTTGTTATAGAAATAAATGTTGTTGTTGAAGACAGCATACCTCTTCTTGGCATCTTTTGCCTCCTGTATAATGTAGAAATCTTCCTGTAATTTTTATTTGTGTGTTTTGGACATAGCAACCTATAAGGTATGCCTAGGGATATCATATAAAAATTCAGTATTACATCAGAGAGAGTGCCATAGAATTTCAGTTTTGTGTACTTTCACTTTGAGTTTAGACAGTGAATAGTTTATTAATTGATACATTTTAAAGAATGCAATTCATTCAGATTATTAAACTTATATGAAAAGAAAACTTTTCAAGTAAGAATAGAATGCTAATACAAGCACAATGAAGTTAAGAATAAAGCGTTCCAAATAATGTTCATAAATACAAAGCAACACACAAACAACTATAAAACTGTATTCTCCTAGCCTATCATGATTATTTAAATAATGTTCTCAGTCATCCATTTTCCAAGTAGATGCTAATTCTCAGTAATATTTCTATTAGGGCAAAATGGCAAAAACCCTATAGTGACAAAGACTTATTTCCTTTCTTTCCCACATAAGTCAGACTTCAGGCTCTTCATTACAGGAAAAAAAAACATAATCTTATTTTCACTGAGGCAGCTTTCACAGTAGGTATTTCCTGACAAATAATTGACCTTGTCTTTCATTAGGAGACTTTCTCTCTATTGTAGAACTCTTTAATTGCAAAAGCTATTAATTATCTATTGGCTGATGCCAACTGTGTTGAGAATTAATGTTTCCTAAGTGAGGAGGAAGATTAATCTGCCTCATGTTTGCACTTGCAAATGATCTGATGGCGGCAGTACTAGTAAACATGCTTATGTCCAAAGCTGAGTATCCATACTGATATAAAAGCTGTAAACACTCTGTGCAGGTTTTGTGTGAAAGACAACTGAAACTGCCGATCAATGGCTGGTCTCGTCATTTATGAACAACCTTATAGATAATATCAGCTATGAAATTCATCCAAAGTGTTACGTAATTGTAACACCCCCTATTGTTACAATACATTATTTATTAAAACTATCTAAAATAGTAGTATAAAATATATGATATCCTAATTAAATCTTTACTCCAGGCCACAAAAGACTTAAGAAATCTAAATGTCAGGATTTAAATAATTGAACCTTTTTATTTTTCCAACTTGTGCTTTTGAGAAATTCTGTTTGAGTAGTCACCACTGACACTCTTTTGTATTTCTGTTATTACAATGCCATGCACTGTTAGGATGCATTTGCACGTGCATCGATTTTGTGAGTGTGTACGTGTCAAGTTATTTTACCCATCTTTAAAAGACCAAGATATGGATTGTTTAAAATTTCCACTTGATTTTTTTTAGGAAATCAGACTCATTAGCACAAAAATGTTAGTGTCTTCTTGAGCAATTTGATTTGTTTTCAGCTTTTCTTTTTGCTGTTGATCGCTTCCCTGATTAAAGACGTGTGATTTCTGCTCACCACTAAGATGGTTTGATAAATTTAGTTTTTACTGATAAAAGCCTTTTAGACTTCCCAGTTGGATCATTTCTTGAAAGGTTCTCCCCACTTTTACAATAAAAATTCCATGAGCAGATTGTATTGCCAAAGCTTGATATACAGTATTATCGTTTGCAAAAGCAAGACACTGATGATTCAAACCATTTCATTTTTAGAATAACCAGATGCTTACTTACTTTGAAGGAACAAATCACTTCAAAAAGGGTGATAAACTGTTTTATTGGTTTACAGGTTTATAGGGTCATTATTACCACAAATATAGAGTACAGTAAAATTGTTAACAACACTTAACATGTTGACAGTCTCCATCGTAATGATTAGTGAAAGTACTGAGGAATGCAAATGTGAGATTTTAGCAATGGGAAAAGAAGTTAAATGATTTCAGTTCAAGAAAATTGATATTAAGAAGTAATATAATAAATGCATTGAGAAATATATAGTGAGTTAGTAAGGATTAGCTTAAATAAAAATAAAATTAAAATTAAAAATTAACTTAAAGCCTTAGAAAGAGAAAAACAATTAAGCAAATTCTGTTTTATGGTTTGGTTACTTTTAATAAGGCTGCCACCAATGCTGTATGAACTCTTGTATTCCTTGATTTTCAGATCTGTAAATTGCAAAACTTAAAAATGATTAAAAGCATTGTATAATTTAAAAAAAATCAAATGTGCTATTTTAATTGCAAAGACAATACAGTACTGTGTTTTGTTGATGAGAATTCAAAATGTGTCTAGGAGCTGTGGCCACCAGGGGGTGCACCAGCTCCGCCAACCCGACACAGATAGACACCGGGCACAAGTCTTTGCAAAACACAAAGCTTTATTTCAGAGGGAAATACTTTTCACCCATTTCCAACTAGCACCAAGCACATTCTACAGCACACAGCACTTTATTTTCTGTTCTCCTTTCCTCTCTTTTCTACCTCTGCTCCTCCTCTGGTTAGCTTTGTCTTCTTCCTTCTGACTCTGGCTCCTTGAGTGAAGTGAGGTGACTTCTTTTATGCTGCACCAGGGAGCACTTCAGGTGGCACATCAGCATTATCTGGAAATACTCCCAGGTGTGGTGGAAACCCAAGGTAGGGCTCTACAGCTCCCCCCCGGTGCCCCCACAGAAATAAACAGTACTGTGCCAAAGCCCAAATCCCTCAGAGTCCAGCGGGAAAATGGAGTACTGCTGCAACCCAGGGGGGCTGCCATCTAGCACTCTGGGGGAAACAGTGCCCTTCCAGTATATTGGCCTCCTATCTGGGAAAGGCCCCGAGCCATCCATCATTAAGTTCTTACACTCCCTCCTACTATATTCATCGCTATAAGAAAAATATATGTTTTGCTAGCAACAAGGAATTAATATTAATAATTAATAAATCAGTAAACTTAAAAGATGTCAGATATTTAACAGATACCCATATGCACAACTTGACCTATAATAGAACAGTGAGATATTTTGTTTTACTCACCACCTCAACTTTATGTTCATAATCAATTACTACAGTAGATGTTGCTGTCCTCTAGAACATGCTTATATTTATATAAATAACTAAAACACATTTGAGTAGTATAATGTCTGGCAGCAGCTGCATACTTTACCGCTTAAATGAAGCTACTCTAGGCAGCTCTATTTTGCCTACTGGTTTCCTTGATGTCTGGCACCCAATGATGAAGACAGAAAGATGATAAAAAGGTAATGCTTGCCACAGAGTATTCATCTTAAAGGAGTGTGAAAGATCCAGAGCACTGGAGAAGTCAGCAAGAAATGGGACAAAGATACGGATACAAAGAATAGAATATGACTATTTTACTTCACCCACATTATTTTTTTTTTTTTTTGTTTAACTTTGGTGTAGTCTTCTGCAGCGATGACAGTAGGAAAGCAGAATCTAAAAGAGCGGAAATGTCTTGAGACATTTTGGGGTTATCTCTGAATTAAACATGCAGTCTCTCTCATTTTGCATTTTTAATCCTGGTAGAGTAATGACAATTATTATATGCAATTAGATATCATACAAAAAAGAAGTGGACTGAAACAAATTTCTCAGAGCGGGAAATATAGCTTATCTTCTGAAACGAGCACCCAGTTGCTGAAGATAAGGTCACTTGGTAATTAGTGTACAATGTTAGCATCTGAACCAGGAATGTCAATATATTTTAACCAGACCAAAATAAATAAATAAATAAATAAGAGATCAGAAAAGGCTATGTAGAGAAGTCAAGAATTCATCCTACTTACATTTTCAATGAGCACACCAAAACACAGGGCCGAGTACACCGTAAGGAGTAATAATGAGATTTGCATACAAATATAATATAATTCTTCACTGTTCTGGATGCTTTAGCAGCTCCAGTTTCACCACCAAGCCTAATAATTTTGCAATGATAAAGAAAATAGACAATGAATGTACAATAATTCAAGTGGAAGAACTGCTAATTATGTGTTTAAATTGTTGAAAGAACACTCAGCCATGCTTATAATTTTACAAATAAACTGTAAACTAAAATAAATATATACACTAAAATAAAAAGTTACAGAATTTAGGAGTTCATATATAATGCAACAGTTACTCTTTATTGAAGCTAATTAAGTAAGTAGCATTGCAGTTAGTGCTAGTGCACCAAATTTTCATTGGTGAAATCTCTAGACTTAACATAATTAAACAAGTTAGAAAATATATGCATGGTATAACATTCAGGGACTTAGACAACTGCTTTGAAAGTGCGTGGATTTTGCATGTTTTAGTTACTTCATCAAACAAATGGTTACCACAAATTTTATTACACATTTTTTGTAACAATAAATCATATTCATAAAATGGAAGCAATTATATAAATTAGTAGACATGTTGTTAACAGCACTTTACATTATTATGTACTTACAAATGCAGCCCAAATAAGCTTGTGGTGGCACAATAGCTTTCAGAGACAGGAGTGTCCTCCAATTCAACTGATATAAAAATGGCATAGACTGATGTGCTAATATTAGTTGCGGAGGATCTGAGACTGTTTTTTTTTTATTTTTCTCAAATATTTTTAAAAGAAGTACCCAATAGAAAGGTAACATTTTTGGCAGCTTCAGAACAAGTTTGGAGCTATTCTGATAAATAATAGTGTTAGCAAATTATTGAATAACCAGTGTGGGTGGCACGGTGGTGCAGTGGTAGCGCTGCTGCCTCGCAGTTAGGAGAACTGGGTTCGCTTCCCGGGTCCTCCCTGCGTGGAGTTTGCATGTTCTCCCCGTGTCTCCGTGGGTTTCCTCCGGGCGCTCCGGTTTCCTCCCACAGTTCAAAGACATGCAGGTTAGGTGGATTGGTGATTCTAAATTGGCCCTAGTGTGTGCTTGGTGTGTTTGTGTGTGTCCTGCGGTGGGTTGGCACCCTGCCCAGGATTGGTTCCTGCCTTGTGCCCTGTGTTGGCTGGGATTGGCTTCAGCAGACCCCCGTGACCCTGTATTCGGATTCAGCAGGTTGGATAATGGATGGATGGATGGATGAATAACCAGTAATGGTGCACTGCACATAACAAAAGGTTGCCATTGATTTGAGGCAACATTGCTTTTCTCCTGGACAACTATACGTTGCATTCTCAAGAGTAAGCTCAATGCACAGCTTGGTTATATGCTGAGTGCTGAACTGACAACGTGGTATACAAAGAGATCCTTAACAGATAGTTATTGGTATATTTTCCCTCAGTTTAAAAAGGTTTTCTTTTCTTCTTAATAAAAATTTAAAAGCAGTACTTTGTCGCTGCGAAGAGCGGGGATTTTGCTATATACAGTATATATATATATATGTAGATGTGTATATATATATGTATGTATGTATATATATATGTGTCTGTGTGTATATACAGTATATATGTGTGTGTATGTATGTATTTATGTATGTATGTGTATAGATATATGTATGTGTATGTGTGTATATATATGTATATTTATCTGTATGTATGTGTATGTGTATATATGTATATGTTTATATATGTGTGTGTGTGTATATATATACTGTATATATATATGACAACAAGACTCATACCAGTGACAAAACAATTACATTGACAATCATGTTACGTTATTTTTAAAATGTTTCCTTTTCTTTTTCTTAACTTCTTTAACACACTACTTCTCCACTGCGAAGCGTGGGTATTTTGCTAGTAAATAATATATACAAGTGGAACCTCAGTTTGCAAGTAACTTGGTTTGCGAGTGTTTTGCAAGACGAGCTACACTTTGTCTGCTGAGCATCATGTGATCATAACTGAGCCAATGGTTCTTCTCTCTTGTGCGCGTCTCCCCTTATCTCTCTCGCTCGCGCACGCATCACTCTCTCCTTATCTCTCTCTCGAGGGCAATCATCTCCTATTCTCCGTCTGCATGTCCGCGATATTTTTGGATACGCTTATACGGCAAACTGCTACAGTGAAACAATGAAATCACAAGCGCACAAACACGTAGATCCTCATGCTACGGGAGAACAAGGAACACTGAATGAGCTGACAGGCTGGCAGCGTCAGCTTGGGTGAATTCCCGAGTCGAGGCGGATCGGGAAACGCGTCACGCATACCCACAGCCTGGCTCGTGGCTCTTCACGCGAGTCAATGCTCGTATTTAGATCCGAATTTTTCACTCATACTTTCCTCTTATCTTGAATTTCTCATATACATAGGTGATCGTATCTCGAGGTTCCACTGAACTTTAAACATATTGGTTCTCTCTAAGCTTATAGCGCAACCCTTTCACACTGTAATTAATTTCCTCTTCCATTATTTTCCAGATAAGATCCTTTTAAAAAATGCTTTTCGTCTTCCATTCACCTTCTGGTAAGGGGCCCTTTTTTGATATTTACATTTTTTTTCAATATTTATACAGTGATCCCTCGCTTTATCGCTCTTCGACTTTAAGCGGCTTTACTCCAGAGCGGATTTTAAATGTAAGCATATCTAAATATATATCACAGATTTTTCGCTGGTTCGCAGATTTCTGCAGACAATGGGTCTTTTAATTTATGGTACATGCTTCCTCAGTTTGTTTGCCCAGTTGATTTCATACAAGGGATACTATTGGCGGAAGGCTGAGAAGCTAACCAATCAGAGCACTTATTACATATTAAATAAAACTCCTCAATGATATATGATATGCTTCCCGCGTGGTGCTTCACATACTTAAAAGCTCTAACAGCACCTTTGATTTTTGATTGTTTGCTTTTCTCTGTCTCTCTCACTCTCTCTGACATTCTCTGCTCCTGACGGAGTGGGTGTGAGCAGAGGGGCTGTTTACACAGAGGCTGTTTGCCTAGAGGATACGGACGCTCCTCTAAAAAATTCTGAAAAACTACCTTCACATTGCTCCCTTCCTTGCGGCCACTTTATCGAGGTGCTTCGCATACTTAAAAGCCCAACAGCACGTATTGATTTTTGATTGTTTGTTTTTCTCTCTCTCTGTCTCTCTCTCTCTGACATTCTTTGCTCCTGATGTAACTCCTTTGAAGAGGAAGATATGTTTGCATTCTTTTAATTGTGAGAAAGAACATTCATCTCTTGTCAGTGAGCACAGTTTAAACATTTGACTAAAGGGTGTTATTTCACGTCTAGAGGGCTCTAATAATGTTAAAAATGTATTTAGAAGGTCGTAAACAGGTTTTCTATGCTCTAACTGTGAAAATATTAGATTTATAAATAAAGAATCCTACTTCGTGGAAATTCATTTATCGCGGTAGAGTCTGGAACAGATGAACCATGATAAACGAGGGTTTACTGTATTTAACTTACTTAAGCAGTAAGAGATGTAAGCTGGTGTACAAGCAGCTTGCGCGCTCATGTTATCCCCAGAGTTTTAATTAACTTGTACTGAGGATCTGAGCAGCTGTCACACTAGTAAAAGTGGAAATGTATAAAAAGTATAACTTAAAGTAACCTCACTGAAGGTAAATTTGTAACAGCAAATGCATCCATCATCAAAGTTGCACAAAATGTTTCTCTTTTTTAGAATGTGAATATTACATGGGAGAATATAATATTTCAAAACCTGTTATAGCACACTCTATTCAGACTAGCCCAATGAAAACTGAACTATCCTGACAAATTTTCTTGAAGAATAATTGTGCCAGATTTCAACAGGGAGGTGAATTGTTTCATGTGACCAGACAAGAAAACCTGACAGACAGATATAGCTATCGCATTATATGCAAATCTACCTAAAAATAACAAGGGTGCTAGCTAACACTACTCCTTCCTTAAGCACTGTTGCTGAGTGAGTTTCAGATATATACAGAAATATTAAACTGCTGTTGATAGACACAGGTAAGCAAGTCATTTACAGCATAAATTTAACAACAAACAATGCCTCATAAATGTATAAGTAACAGATCTGGTATAACTTAAAAGGTAACAGAAATCTTCCTCCTTCTCAATTGTGATTCTGTTAGTAGTTTTAATAATGTATACTGCATTTTATTACAGAAGGGTGTGATTAGTGAAATGGTTAATCTGAGTGGTGTGTTGGATGTAGTACATAAGACATTACTTTAATTCAGTTCTGTAGTCTGAAGACACACAGGGCCCTTGCAGGTTGTTTTGTCACACTGACATTCTCTCAGATGTACAAAAATGAAGCTGTGAACTGCAAAGTGAAATACACGTTTACACATAGTAGCAAAGATGGAAGGTTATGGCTGAACTGAAAGATGATAGATAGATAGATAGATAGATAGATAGATAGATAGATAGATAGATAGATAGATAGATAGATAGATAGATAGATAGATAGATAGATACTGTGGAAGATCAGCCCTGACACAGACAGACACAGTGACACATGTCCCAAAAACACACATGCTTTTATTTTCTTCCTTTCTTTTACACAGCACACAGTGTACAAATCAGCTCCAAAGTGCTCAGTCCCTTCTTTCTCTTTCTTTTCCTCTCTTCTTCCGACTCTGGCTCCCAGAACGGAGTGAGGTGGACTCTTTTATATTGACCTGGAAATGCTCCCATTAGCTTCCCAGGTGTGGTGGAAGTGCTGCATGGGCATCTGTAAGTACTCCAAGTGTCCACAGATCTTCTTCTAGCAGCACTTCCGCCACACTACGTGGTACTTACCAGAATCTCTTCTCTCCACAGAAAAACCAAGGAAAAATAATTACCAACATTTCCAGGTTCCAAAATGGCCGCCATGACGTCACTTCTGGTCTCATGAGCTGACGTCACTTCCGACGCTTCCAAAAGATATCACTTCCGGTTTCATAAAACAACGTTGTTCTGCTTCCTGTTGCAACGTCACCTCCTGCCAACCATTTCCTATTCCCATAGTTCAGCTCTGTATAAAAATGACATTTTGTGAGATAAACAGTGTCAAATGTTACCTCTTTGGTTGTCTTTGATCATTTATTTTGCTACTTTGTCCGCAGGAAAATATACAGGGACGGTCTCCAACACTTTGTTTTTGTGAATGTTCCTTCTTTATTGTGAGATTCTCCACAATTGCCGTAGTCGGCAGGATTGCTTTTGTAAAGAATGTCTGAAGAGCAGGACCTCAATACTATTCTGACAACGATGATGGGTGATCTCAGCACCTTGAAGATGCAGATGGGTGAAACTCGGACACAATTACCCGAGTCCAAAGCTCGTGCAATAGCTGCTGTTAGGATGGAGACCGCTCGGTCATTGCCAATGTAGTTAACCAATCGAGCAGAAGACAATGACGTAGAAACCTGCTTTTTGGTATTTGAGCGTACCTCTAAGCGGAACGCATGGCCGAGATTGGAGTGGGCGTACCTACTGGCCCCCTACCTGAAAGGAATAGCGCAGTGGGCCTATTACGATTTGACTGAGGAGCAGGCTGCTGATTATGAGGCTTTCAAACTCGAGGTGTTCAAGTGCTACTGCATTTCTCCGGAACAGAAGATGAGAGAATGGAGGGAGTGGCAGTTCGATCCCGATCGGCCTCTATGAACCCAAGCTTTCAAGGCTTCGAGTAAGGTTTGTCGATGGCTACAGCCCAACATAAACAGTTCCCATAAAATGGGTGTGTTACTGGCATGTGAGACCTTTGTTCATACCCTCCCTGACCATATCGCCCAGCAAGTCCAAAAACAACCATACGATAATATGGACACCTTAATTAAAATAGCAGAGCGTCACTGGGCGGCTTACAAATCGGGACGATCGGAACGATTCTCTAGGCGTAACCACCAGGTACATGGGGCAGCTCCTGAGCCCCCCTGACAAGCTCCCAAGCCTGCCGTCCATAAAAGAGATAAACCGTTCCACCTTCCCCGCTGTTTCAAGTGTGGGGAGATGGGACATCTGTCACCCAATTGCTCATGTGAGCCCATGGACTGCTCATTGGTGAAGGGAGAAAGGTATTGTGCTACTGTGATTAACCCTTTGTCTCTTCCATATACAGGTGCAGTTATTATAAATGGTAGAAAGGTAAGTGCAATATTCGATTCCAAGAGTAACATTTCCATTGTTGCTTCCCGTTTCGTTTTACCGCAACAATGGCTAAAAATGAAAATCAGCCTCAAATGTATACATGGAGATATTCGGTATTATAAAACAGCTAAGTGTGTGGTCATGGTGGATTATAATATAACTAGAATGGCTATGGCTGTATTACCAGATCCTCTGTTATCAGTCATATTAGGAAGAGATTGGAATGATATTAACAGCGATGAAAACGTAACTGCTCCTGGGAAAAGTTTAGGCTTAATAATGGAGAATGCTGCTCCGACTGCCTCCATGCCGTGTACAATGGTCGCTAGGACCCATACAAGTACCCAGTGTGGAGGGGTCGATGTCCCATCATCCTCTACAGGAGCTAGTACAGTTAACGTGGAGGACATGGTGACAGAAGCCCCTCCCATTGAGGTCAATAGAAACCCTATACAGGATTTGACAACCCAATTTCTATTTACCCCTTCATCATTTAAAAGAAAACAATGGAAAGATGATTCCTTGAAATTTGCAAGGAATGCAATATTATCCACTGAGGGTTACACAACCCTAGATCCCATGCCACGATGCTTTTTTTTGTAATACAAAATGAATTATTATGTAGAGTGGCAGAACACAAAGATGAAGTGCGAGCGTTGTTGCTAATACCACATACTTTTCGGCGACAAGTCTATGAATTAGCATTATGCTCACCTTCTTGAATACCATTTGGGCTCAGAAAAACATTAGAGAGAATAAAACTCCGATTTTATTGGCCAGGAATTAATGAGGAAGTCTGATGTTTTTGTGCTTCGTGCCCCGAATTCCAACTTCGTCAGATTCCTAGGAGGAGCTGAGCTCCTCTCATTCCTTTATCCCTTATTGATATTCCCTTTGAACGAGTCAGTATTGATCTTGTAGGACCATTAGAACCCTTGTTAAAAGGCTTTAAATATATCTTAGTCTTAGTAGATTATGCCACTCGCTTTCCCGAAGCTGTTCCCTTGTCCTCAGCTACTTCAAAAAATATTGCATGGAAATTAGTAGGGATATTAGCTCGTGTAGGGATCCCCAAGGAGGTTTTATCGGACCAAGGGACTCCCTTCACTTCGGAGACATTCAGGGAAGTCGCTAAATTACTCAAAATAAAACATCTAAAAACATTGGTCTATCATCCCCAAACGGATGGATTGGTAGAACAATTCAATCAAACTTTAAAACAGATGTTACACAAGGTAGTTAACGAGGATGGGAAAACCTGGGATCAGTTACTTCCTCTTGTCTTGTTTGCCTATTGGGAAGTCCCACAGGCCTCTACTGTTTTTTTCTCTCTTGAACTATTATATGGAAGACAACCCTGTGAGCTTTGGATATGTTAAAATAAGAATGGGATGAAGAGGTCCTTCCTACCTCAAACATGCTGGAATATATCGCACAATTCCGTGATAGATAAAAAAAAAAAAAAGACCTATTTTAAAAGAAAACTTGGAGAAAGCTCAAGCAGCACAGTCCAAATATTACAACAGAAACACCACCATTCGGGAATTTGTCCCGGGTGATTGTGTAATGGTTCTCGTTCCAACTTCACATTCTAAATTATTGGCCCAATGGCAAAGCCCGTATGAAGTTAAGGAAAGAAAAGGACTCACTGATTATTTGATTAAACAAATAAATCGTCGACCAAGTGAATGAGTATATCATATAAATTTGCTGCAGCCGTGGAAGGATAGGGAATTTGATCCCTCCTCGGGACAGCCTTGTTCCCTTTTCATGTCTCATTCACACCTGAAGTTCGGAGATAATTTGACCCCCAAACAACGACAAGACCTAGAGATGGCTATCTTGTCTATACCAGAAGTTGTAAATGAGATACCAGGACGGACTGCCCTGATTGAACATAATATCATAATGGACCCAGGGGTAATTGTCAGGGAAAGACCTTATAGGCTCCTGTAGGCAAAGAAGGTGGAAGTAGAGTTGGAAGTTAGACAAATGCTAGAACTGGGGGTTATTGAAGAAAGTTACAGCCCCTGGTCTAGTCCAATTGTCTTGGTTCCTCAACCTGATGGCTCATGGAGGTTTTGTAATGACTTTCTTAAGCTTAATCAGGTCTCTAAGTTTGAAGCATACTGCATGCCGCGTATAGACGATTTACTCAACTGGCTTGGGAGTGGGCAATTCCTAACTACCCTTGGCATGACAAAAGGGTATTGGCAAATTCCTTTAACGACCTCCACTAAAGAAAAAACTGCGTTTAGTACTCTCAGTGGACATTGGCAATACAGGGTTCTTCCATTTGGTTTGCACGGGGCACCAGCAACCTTCCAACATCTGGTCGATACACTGCTATGGCCCCACAATTCATATAGTGCTGCCTACCTGGATGATGTTGTTATTTATTCCGGCACATGGAAAGAACATGTAATGCAGGTTACGGCAGTGCTTTCCACACTAGCGTTAGCAGGGCTTCGTATTAATCCAAAGAAATATTTTTTGGATTGAGTGAAGCCAAATATTAGGGCTACCTGGTGGGCGTAGGTACTGTCAAACCCCAATGTTCTAAAATTGATGCCATCATTGATTGGCACCGTCCGATGACTAAGAGGCATGTCCAAGTATTTTTGGGTTTGGCGGGTTACTATTGCCGTTTTGTATCGCATTTCTCCGAAATTGCTATGCCCTTATCTAATTTGACAAAGAAAAGAGCACTTTTAAAAGTGGTATGGGATGACATGGCAGATAAGGCATTCAGTGACTTGAAACTGGCCCTTACGTCAGAACCTGTTTTGAAATCACCTGATTTTTCTTCTTCCTTTATTCTCCAGACCGACACATCGGACACAGGATTAGGTGCCGTGTTGAGCCAATGCGTCGATGGTGCTGAACACCCCATTATGTACCTCAGCTGGAAACTGCTGGACCGGGAGACCAAGTATACAACAGTGGAGCAAGAGGCCTTGGCGATTGAATGGGCTAACACGCAGTTAAGGTACTACCTACTGAGTCGGGAATTTACTCTGGTGACGGATCATTCCACTTTCCAGTGGATGTCACTTCACCGTGAGTCTAATCCCCGTGTCACTAGGTGGTTTTTAGACCTTCAACCTTCCTTGCTAGCCAACGCACATGCTCTCCCCTGAGCCCATGACCTCTCGGTGCAGGTCGCCCAACATGATGGGTCTGGGCTTTCATGTCACACAAGTGCAATTAGAAGGCAGTGAAAAAGACTAAATGTGAATGAAACATCGCGAGATGAAGGGTTGTCACGTGATACTTACCGGAATCTCTTCTCTCCACAGAAGAACCGAGGAAGAATAATTACCAACATTTCCAGGTTTTAAAATGGCCGCCACGAAGTCACTTCCGGTCACATGAGCTGATGTCACTTGCGACGCTTCCAAAAGACATCACTTCAAGTTTCATCAAGCGACGTTGTTCTGCTTCCTGTTGCAACATCACCTCCTGCTAATCATTTCCTATTCCCGTAATTCAACTCTTTATAAAAATGCCATTTTGTGAAATAAACAGTGTCAAATGTTACCTCTTTGGTTGTCTTTGATCATTTATTTTGCTACTTTGTCCGCAGGACAATATACGGGGACAGTCCCCAACACTTTGTTTTTGTGAATGTTTCCTTCTTTATTGTGAGTTTCTCCAAAATAGATAGATAGATAGATAGGTAGACAGATAGATAGATAAATACACATGCTTTATTAATAACTGAAGCAACATAAAACATTGTCAGGAATTACATGTAAGGTAGTATGTGTTACTCTCTTTTTCAGATTTTATTGTTATTGTATTTTGACATCATTAGTCACTTATTGAAGATGTCTATAACTTCATTTGCGGTAATGGTTGCTATGATCCAATGTTATTTCCAGGGGCATATTTTGTGCAATGCAGCATAATGGTGAGTTTTTTAATAAAGCAAATGTGCATCAGTGAGAGAAAACTACATTCTTTGTCAATTTAATTAAAGTAATAGTTTAGGTTTTCAACTTTATCTGTCTAGTGTCTTTTGTATTGTTTTACCATATCCGTTACAGCATCGAAAATAGTTCCTTCAGTATAATGAACTGCACAACATTCAGGCTTTGTTTCTGCCTATCACCCTTAAAATATCTCAGCTACATATACTTCCTTTGCCATGCAGATAATTTCTATTTTGGTAAGATTCATACAAGTATGAAAAATCAAATAGTGCAGAATAGTAAAAATAAACTGCAAACTATTAGACAAGTGCAAGACACAGAACTATTAACACAATATATTCTCAGTATACTTTTAATGTATAGTGCCCCGTTAATATCATTTCAAAATGCATGCTTTTGACACTTACTCTAAATCTGACTATTTGCTGTGTTGGAACATAAACTACAAACTATAGTATTGTATAGTGCTTTCACATGTGTGTTCACATGTCTACTAACCAGACAAGAGGGTCATCAGCCATAGCGTGCCTTGTAGGCAGTGAGGGCTTCAGCTGCTAAGGACACCCTTGCTCACATATCGCTGTTTCACTCAAGACTACTCTATGTATAGACTACCTATTGAAGGTGTCTATTTATTATTTATTTTATTTATGTTCATTTATTTTATTTCTATGTATGTTATTCATGTTAATTGTATGTTTTCTTTTATTCTATTATTGTAAAGCACTTTGGCCACAGAATTCCTATGTAGTTTTAAATGTGCTATATAAATAAATTTGACATTGGCATTGTCATTTTATTCAATATAATCAAAGCGAGGGATTCCACAGTGGTACATTGGTAGGCTACAGCCTCTAAGTAAGGAGACCTGGGTTAGAGTCCCAGGTCCACTCTGTGTGGAGCTTTCTTGTTCTCCCTGTGTCTGCTTGGGTTTCCTCCAGGTGCTCTGATTTCCTCCCACAGTCCAAAGACATTAAGTTTAGCTGCATTGGTGATACTAAATTGGCCCTATTGTATGGTTGGGGTGTGGGTGCATGTATGTTCGTCCTGCGATGTACTGGCGTCTTGTCTATGGTTTTGTCCCTGCCTCATGCCTTGGGCTACCTGGGATAAGCTCCAGCACCCCTATGATCCTGTTCAGGAATAAGCAGGTTAGAAAATGACTGACTAGAAAATGAAATTATCTAAGCACCTAATAACCTAGCCTAGGCAGAAGTACAACATAAAGTGGTGGACTGTTGTATCTGGATCTTCATTTAAGTTCGCTACTTCTCTTAATTATATATCTATCTTATGTAAGTGTGCATTATTTATTCATGTTTTGTAGTTTTGTATACTTTTTATTCTTTATTATTCTTGCTTAAATTTAATTTGTTGGTAACACTTTAGTTTATGTACTGCGAAAATGCATCTATTACTCATTTACTCTTATGTAACCAAGCCTTAACAAAGGTGCCTTTGGGTCTTCATAACAAATTCAAAGCAGAAAAGTGTTTATCCATCTCTGCAATGTGACCTATTAGCAAATCTTTACTTTTGGGTGGACTGAGGTGAATGAACTGAGGCACAATTCTCATAATATTACATATTTATTATCAGGTCAGCTCAGGTCAGGGAGCATGCACTGGTACAGTGCATTGCCGCACCCACCACACGACAAAACAGCTTGAGATCCTGGTTGGCAACCCCCCTGGCAGACACACAATCCAGTCCTACCCTCTGAAAATCTATCTGCCACAGCCATGTATTATGTGGGCATCCCCTTGGCCTGGTCCAGTCACTATGGTCTTCAACAATGAGGATCCTGCAAGCTGGATCACCCTCGGGGCCATAACTGACACACCCTCACAATGCAGGTAATCTGCCTCATTCAACACAAAGTCCAACCAGCAGTACGCAAAGATTCTCCAAAGAGACACAAAAGTCTTCATCTCAGGTCATAGGAAGCACCAGAGGCCTCATGTATAACGGCGTGCATAGAATTCACACTAAACCATGGCATGTGAACAAGTGGAAATGTGAGTATGCACAAAAAAATTCAGATGCACAAAACCGTGTGTAAGTCATCTTCCATGCACTTTAGCTCCATAAATACTGGTCAGTGTGAAAAGTAACACACGTTCACGCTCCTGCCATCCAATCCCAACTCCTCCCAAAATTACACCCCTTTGAATTTGCAAATCAATATAAATAGCCCATTACATTCAGTATTTTGTGAAAAGGCAATGAAAAAAGCACAGAAAAAAAAACCAAATCAGTGAATGTGAAGTGGAGGCAAGGAAAAATGTACCATTTACTGGCTTAAGCAGTGTTATAAGCAACAAAAGGAAAGTGATGGAGTGATACAGCGTGGCAGTGACACTTGAAATTTCAAGTTCAGAAAGTGACATAGTGCCCGCAATAAAAAGAAGTGGTCAGATGTCAAAGTCAAGGTGGAAAGGCAAGTTATAGCCCACCGTCAGAGTGTCATACTGAAGTGAAATAGGGCAAAGAGAAAAGAAAAAAAATTTGGGACACAGTGAAGAAAAAAACTTTGAAATTTCCACTTTTATCTCTTAGTTTATTTTGTCATTAAAGTAGAATGTCATAAACTTCATCTTAAAATTGATGTACAATTTACTAGAGTTTCTCAAATCCCATCGTAACTAGTAGTGTTCCCTGATCCAGTCATTAATCACTACGTGCTTCTTAAACGGGCTTTCTCTTTTGTAGACAGGAGCACGCAGGCACTGATCATGATTACATTCATGATATTACAGCTCTCTGAACATTTTAGAATAGTAAGATATATACTTGATATAATTGTTTTGATGAAATGCATTAAAGCATATATTAAATATGTGGCACAGTGGTAGCAATGAGCTGGTGCCCCGTCCAGGGATTGTTCCTACCTCCCACAAGATACTTGCTGACCCTGAATGGGATAATTGAATGCAGCAGTACTGTCTCTGTCAAACATACCAACCCCTAATTCCTGTCCTTCCATTTTCTTTCTCCGTGTAACCAATTGCAACTCAAAGAGTTATGTAATAAATGTAAAGGCAGCTGTAAGCTTAGAATCTGATTCTTCAAAACATTTATGAAACATTGAAAAATCTTCATTATAAATGTTTAATTATTCCATCCATTCAGGGTTGTGCTAGTCCCAGCAAGCATCAAGCACGAGGCAGGAAAAAAGTTCAAATAGACTGCGGCATGGCTGAGTGGAATCTATGCAGATGCTGGTGGCTTTCTTTAGGCAGCATGTGCTATAAATGTCCTCCAGGCTGGAAGCTGTATCACAATAATCCTTTGCGCACTTGACACAACCCTTTGTAGAACTTTCTGATCAGCTTCTGTGTAGCTATGATACCACATACACATACAATGGGTTGAAATGCTCTGAGTGGTGCACTGAGAGTAACAACGGTAAAACAGCTATGGTATTTGGAATAGTTTGTTTATTCCATTCACCATTATATTGTTACTGAAAGATTACAGTCAAGTGAATTAAATTTGGGAACGATATGCAGTTAATTTTGATATATCTGATAAATCCTGTGTCACTGATGTGAATCTGAAAAAAGGGAGACCACACAAAAACAGTAGCACAGCTTCAACGTTGGGTGCCACCAGTTTGTAAAACCAAGCAGAAACGTGTGTACGCAGTGGGATTGGCTGCCATGAATATGTCCATGGCTTTATGCCAAGTTTAGTTTTTATACATCGCGATGACAGGGTGGAAAAAGGCATTTTTTGTGCACACTCAACTTTATATATGAGGCCCCGGACTCTAAGATTTGGACCTTCATCCTTTTGCATAGATGTCAAGAGATATGTAAATAAGACCTATAAATCCTTTATATTAAGTCATTTTTATATTAACTAATTGTACCATCATGTCAATATACTGTATAACACAGCGCAGAGCTAAATAACCTATCTGCTGATGTAACACTTTGACCTACATCCTTTGTATGAAAATGTGCTATAAAATAAATGCTGTTGTTGCTATCCAGGCAACACATTTTTTAGTTACAGCATGAAATTGACTCATAGCAGGCTTATATCACTCTTAGATGAAAGAGAACACTCTCTCTCACTAGGTTAACTGTTTGCTTTATATCTTCTATCAGTTAGGCAACAATATGCTCATGATGTGAGTGTGGATTCATGCCTCTTTGTTATGCTTAACTTAAATAAGGTTTAAAAACATCAAGTAAGTACTTAATGTACAAATACGTGCGTTAAAAGAATACACTATTCAAATGGATCCCATGTCAAAATTTTTGACAAATAAAAACAATCATTAAAACTAAAACAAATCAAACAAGAATGTTTAACAACACCCAATTGTTAAACCTTAATCAAATTAAGTAATTCCAGTTCAGCATTTCAGTCTGTTTAGCATTTCTACACAAATGAGGAAACAAGGTCCATGTAATCCCTACTGTGGGTTCACCTCATTGTCAGAATGGCACAGAAAATATTTAAGCATAATTCACTTCCAAATCACAAAAACTTTCTTAGTTCCAAAATTTCCACCCACAGATCAGCTCACAAAGACATAATGTCTCTATCCCAAGGTGTCTGTTATGACTTGCAAAAGTTTAGATGAGCATGATGGGAGGACAGATTATACTTTTTGATGGCTGTTTGAAAAAATGAGCCCCAGTAGTGTCTTTATTTCAATATGGTGCAATGAACCAGGAACTAAATACACTACAGGGCAGCATTACTTATTTTGCCTGCACTCTCTTTTCTCCACTGTGTCTGGTGAGTCTAGGGATCAATTCTATAATGAAGCTGAGCCTTCATTATCAGGAGTCTGTCATCCTAAGCTGGTGTTACTCCTTCAGTTTACAATGAAAAATAGGACAAAAGAGCAATGACTTGTTTCCATGTAATACAATACCAGTCAGAATATCAAAATCCAAACATAAAATGAATTAGAAACACGTTTTCCTGCATTTATGCCTTCATATCAAAATACAGTTGTGGAGAAAACCTACTTGGACAGCACAGCCGGTCTTATTTTCCTCTTGGGAATCTCAACAGGGAAAACAAGAACTGCATCATGTTGCACTTATCAAATACAGCAGAAAAGTCTTTTATTTGTTAATTATTCATTTGCAAAAGACTTGAGAAGTACTTTACCATCTCTGTTACTAAGTATTCTCTGACAGGAAGCTGCAAATGGAATTTATCATCCTGAATTCTGAGAAGAAAGATAGAGAAAGTCACCAGTAATGACATTGGTCATTCCATAACTAAACATTGAATTGTGATCATTTAATAATATATTTTTTTTAATTTAGGATCAATATGTGTAAACACATAGATACATTATCATTCATTATTATGAATCTTAATACTGTTTGTATTAAAAGTATCAACAATATGGCCATTTACTCCTACCTTTAATATTGTGGCTCCAAAAAATGAGATGTTAGGCATCATAATGCAAATGCTTGATAAGTAGACATAGGAGGTGTCATTAAAATTTTAAGATGTTTATCACATCAAAGTTTTTTTTTCCTTTTTAGTCATTCTGGTGTGTATTCAGACTATAGTGTTGGTACATTATCTATCTATCTATCTATCTATCTATCTATCTATCTATCTATCTATCTATCTATCTAAACGAATTAATAATTTAAACATTAGCTGGTGCTATTGCATTTTGGATTTTTTTATACAGAGTGTAATTACATGCACTCCATGGGAGATTCTTTCTTTTTCCTCCTCTTAGGAATACAGTGATAATCTTTGTCATTGATACTAAAATTGAAACATTTACATCCACATCTCATCCCTACATGGAGACTTTGAAATTTTGCACCAATTCACTGTGTTATAAAGGGCTTAGCCTGGCTCACTGAACAAGTTCTGAGTCAACTGATTTATGGTAGGAATGTAACAAGTTGCTCTTTAGATTCCCCTTCCTCATCTTTATTCAATGGGTGAAGTATCAGCATTAATTGTTTTCATGAATTCTTTGAAGACTGGTGTTGTTTCAGTCTCCTCTAACTTTGCCTGAGACACATACTCTTCTAAAAAAATTGTAGATTTTGTAAATGTGAATAATTATAGACCATTATCTAAATTGCTTTTTCTCTGCTAACTTCTAGAGTGAATCCTATTTAGAAGAGCTACATAAAATATTCCATTTGAGGTTTTAATTGATTAAAATGTACAGAAAAACGTACAGCGGTAAGTTAGCACTTAAAAGTGTACATAAGTAGTTATTTATATTCTTTTAAGCCTGTACAGTTAATGGGAAGTGCACAGGGTATGAAATAGGACAGATACCCATGAAGTCATGCTGGTTGTTTCTTCCTTAAAATGATACAGTGATCCAAATAAATACATTAAGTAATAAGCTGGAATGACACATGTACTTGGCTACCACCATGAGGGAGCTCTGGTGTGTGGTGACCACCACAATCCAGAAATAAGTCCATCAATAGCAAAGAAATTACTCCAAAAAACATCCTGTACCAAAGAAAAAGTGCAAAGGCACAAAGCCTTGAAGAAGTATAGCCACTATTTTGGAAGAGGAGTAGTTTGTTCTATTTAAAAACTTTGGTGGACAAAATTTTTCTGTTACCTTGGACAAATGTCTTATAAAATAGATGATTGGTTTATTTAATAATATGGTCAATTAAATATACTGTACTTAAAACAAAATAGCAACATAGGGTGCTGACATCCAAGGGGCACTGTATAGATAGATAGATAGATAGATAGATAGATAGATAGATAGATAGATAGATAGATAGATAGATAGATAGATAGATACTTTATTAATCCCAAGGGGAAATTCACATAATCCAGCAGCAGTATACTGATACAAAAAACAAATTAAATAGTAATAAAAATGCATTTAAAAGCAGACAATAACTTTGAGTAATGTTAGCATTTACTCCCCCGGGTGGAATTGAAGAGTCACATTGTGTGGGAGAGGAACAATCTCCTCAGTCTGTCAGTGGAGCAAGACAGTTTTATAAAAGTTAAAGGATGTGAACTTCAAACACTGTGAGGTACCATTATTGTAACTGTAGCAGTGCATGCTCCAAACCGCTGCGCTACAGAAACCATGGAGTGCCATTTAAGAAACTCTAGAGGTGCATGCTCCGGACACAGCCTCGGGCTCCATATGGGTGTTGACTTACACTGCTGCCAGGTATGGTGAAAATTCCCACCACTGAGTCATTTTGTGACTCTGAGAAAGTCAGTTAACCTGCTGGTACCTGAGTAGTAAAAGTGTATAGAAACTGTTCAATGTGCAAGCAAGCGTTAAGTAAATATGGTCAAATGACAGAAAGTCAAAATAGTTATTCTGAAAGCCGTAAATGATGACCAAAAATAAGAGTGGATAATAAACATGTGAAATGTGCTAACTCGATAATCACATTTGACATAGCTACCACACAAAAGATTGTTTTGAAATATCCAGACATTGGCATTAGTATGTCAGTATCTTTATGGCAGATAATGATGCCATCAGATTTTACATGACCAGCAGGAGAATAGCAACTAATAATCTTTATGGATGCTACCATGCAGATAGCTACAAAAGTGCATGCTACTATATGTATACTCTGTGTCCTATAAGGATATTAAGGGAATACTCCACCCAAACATATTTCATTATATGCTACTTACACCATGCAATTTTCAGTTATGGTTGAGAAAAAAATTTAAACTCATGTTTTCATGCAGAATACAGATTAATAATGTTTTGATATATTACAAGTCATACAATCGTGACCAATGATAAACAATGTGTAAAATGTGCATGGAAAAAAGAAAAAAAAACCCTTCACTGTACTTGTGTTGCATAATCCACATGTTCGTTATCCAGTAGTATTCTCTAAATGTGAATTGAAGATAAATCTCTTGACTAGTGAATGACAGGGGGAGGTGGATCTTCAGTTCAAAAAGGCAATCCCATGTGACTCTTGTTTCCTATTTATGATGGGTGCTGATTTTTCTGAAAGTATCTATTAAACAAAATTTTTTATGGTATTGTATGAGGAAGTCGGGAATGGCAGAGAAGTACGTAAGAGTTGTACAGGATGTGTATGAGGAAAGTGTGACAGTGGTGAGGTCTGCGGTAGGAGTGATGGATGCATTCAACGTGGAAGTGGCACTACATCAGGGATCGGCTCTGAGTCTTTTCTTATTTACAATGGTGATGGACAGGTTGACAGGTGAGATTAGACAGGAGTCCCCATGGACTATGATGTTTGCTGATGACATTGTGATCTGTAGCAATAGTAGGGAGCATGTTGAGGAGACCCTGGAGAGGTGGAGATATGTTTTGGAGAAGAAAGGAATGAAGGTCAGTAGGAACAAAACAGAATACTTGTGTGTAAGTGAGAGGGAGGTCAGTGGAATGGTGAGGATGCAAGGAGTAGAGTTCAAGAACGTGGATGAGTTTAAATACTTGGGATCAACAGTACAGAATAATGGGGGTTGTGGAAGAGAGGTGAAAAAGAGAGTGCAGGCAGGGTGGAATGAGAGAAATGTCAGGAGTAATTTGTGACAGACGGGTATCAGCAAGAGTGAAAGGGAAAGTCTACAGGATAGTAGTGAGACCAGCTATATTATATGGGTTGGAGACAGTGGCACTGACCAGAAAGCAGGAGACAGAGCTGGAGGTGGCAGAGTTAAAGATGCTAAGATTTGCATTGGGTATGACAAGAATGGACAGGATTAAAAATGAGGACATTAGAGGATCAGTTCAAGTTGGACGGTTGGGAGACAAAGTCAGAGAGGAAAGATTGCGTTGGTTTGAACGTGTGCAGAGGAGAGATAATGAGTATATTGGGAGAAGGATGTTAAGGATAGAGCTGCCAGGTAAGAGGAAAAGAAGAAAGCCTAAGAGAAGGTTTCTGGATGTGGTGAGAGAGGACATGCAGGTGATGGGTATAACAGAACAAGCTGCATAGGACAGAAAGATATGAAAAAGACGATCCGCTGTGGCAACCCCTAAAACAAAATTTTAACGAAAAATGCATGCATTTTGCACTTTTTGAGCATACAACTGGAACACAGACATGTGGATTATGAGAAACAATTAACATGAGATTTTTCTTTTTACCATGGATTTTTTCATTTCATTTGCCATTGTGCATCATTGATCACCACTGGCTTCTATTAAATTTTTAACTTTTTTCTCTTCATTCTGCATAAAAACATAAGATTAAAACTTTTTCTCGCCATCACTATAAACTATATGGGGTAATTCACATTTAAAATATATATAACTTTTGAATGGACTATTTCTTCATTCAAGGCAAATCAGTGTTATGCAAGAGAAAGAGAGCATGGAAGATTCTCTGGGGCTGCTAGGGTGCAGACAATCCAGCTGTTCACAGGGGTTGTATCGGCCCCCTACAAATTATGTAATTTCTAGTATATGACAACTTTTCACTGATATACCATACCACTAAAATTGTAGGTATCTAGTGCACAAACCAGGAAAACAACAAAATATTTGTTTTGTGCTGAAGTCTACCACAATTTTGATTAATTTTTTTTTGCTCTCCAATATAACAGTTAAAGAATTTTCTTTAAGAATTTCTCTAAAGTAACTATGATCTTTATGTTTAGGATTCAAAACACACTGCTTTAAAAAGTGCCTTTTCAAAAGCACACAATCAAATGTGGTAATCTGAAAAATGCAACTGTAAAAAAAGACGTTGAGAACTGAGTTCAATCATTGTCTCTCACTGCTCTCTGTTTCAGTCTGACCCACCTTCAACCCTACTATATGTCCTTTAAAATGCTGACTGTACCAATGTAATTCATTGTCACAAGTCATAGTCGTTCATCATTTATGGTGCACCATCCAGCTTTTTTCTACTTAAAATGCAAATATAAATCACTGTCCATCTCAAAATGTGTTTGAAAATGTGTCCCTCTAATCATTCTCTGTGGGTATCAAAAAAACGATTCATTATTTTTGTAAATACTGAAATGTTTTCTGATTACTTTTGACCTTGAGAACATATTTACATGGAAATTATATTTCTAGTTCACGTGACTATTTTGTAGGAAACTGCTAAGGTCTGAAATAATAATTTTTAGATTCACAAAATAAAAATGTCTTAAGTATTGTATTCTAAGAAATCCCAGCATGCAGTATTGTAGTAATTCTAAATTGATTGCATTCTAAAATTCTATTTGTGATATCAGTTACATTGTTACAATAAGTGCTATCCCATATCCTCTCAGTTTCAAAGTTTTAATTTTTAGACTACATTTTTTCATTCCCAGTTTATACTGTTTTATCATTCCTACTTAATTTTTAATTTCTTGTTCCAGGAGAATCAGTGCCAGTATTAACTTCAATAAAGGCATGTTTGAAAAAAACTTCAATGAGGAGTCAATCCATTATAGGTCACATTGTCTTTATCGATATTTAAAACTAATTGCTTTATTCTGTGTTATGTGTCAAAAGCATGGCAATATAACTTAACCTTCCTCATGTCCTTCACTCTGTGGGCTTGTCCGAAATCAGATTAGAAATCCATACATTACCTTGAACCTACTCTCTTCCACCAAGTTGAAGCATCTTGTGAAGTGTGGTGGGGGGCATGTATCTCTGGCATTTTTGGCAGACAGGCTAGATTTCAGGTTATTTAAATATTGAAAGGGATTGCTGTTGGGAGCTCCACCCCTCCGATGTTCTAACTGCATAGGTTGCAGCAGCTATTAAGTGTAGATAAAATCAGTCAGCCATTGTCCAACCCGTTATATCCTAACACAGGTTCACAGGGGTCTGCTGGAGCGTGACTGCTGGAGCCAATCCCAGCCAACACAGAGTGCAAGGCAGGAACAAATCCCGGGCAGGGCCAGCCCACCGCAGGACATGCACACATCCACACACCAAGCACACATTCAGCCCCCCTCTTCACAACACGAGCGGCAGAGTCGCGAAGTGGCTGGCGCGTAGCGTAAAAAAGGGGGGTTGGCGAGTGAAGCAAGCAGGGGGTAAGCCCCCTAATATGCTAATAAAGAAACAAAATACCTACAGATTACGCCTTTACAAGGGTAAATAAACAGCGGATGGAAATGGATCTCTGCCACCTGCTTCTCCATGTGCTGCTTGCTTCAAGATGGAGTCTTAATAACAATAAAAAACAATACTTAATTTATCCACAAGAGGTCCCCAATGAACACTTTTCTACCAATCCAAGTATCAAGCAATAAAATGATTTTTTCTTGTTGAAAAAGGAAAAATACCTCCTTAGTGTTAGGTTAAGCCTTTGGAAAACGAGCCAAAAACACAGATTTTTTTTTTAAATAAGAAAATATTATTACATGTAACAAAAACATATAAATATCAAAATGTCATCATGAATACAGTAGGAAAAGTATGTTTAATGTCCACAGCTGTACTGATGCAGATTTAGTACACTCTTTTCATGTGCTATGTATTGAAACAGTTACTACACACACTCCCAGATATCACAGTTGGGAGAGAAATGTAATGTAATGAAAATGTAATGTAAAGAAGTATGTTTCTTTATGCTCTTTTTCTGTTCCTTGTGCATGGGAGGATAGAATGTCAATGAATGATCTACATGATGGATAGCACCCACTGTGTAACTGTAGGCTACCACAGTGTAAGGCTTATTGACTTCTACATTTTGCCTGGCACTGACATTAACAGTTATTGCATTGTTAAAAGTGATTAGGAGGCTAATGTCTTTCTGTCCTTCCACATAATCACAATCATTTTGCCTTTTTTCCGCATGGATACTGCATCCTGCTACAGCTTTACGCTACTGATGATCGTGAAATAACCAATCTGTCAGCAAGTTTACGTTGAAAAGATCCTGCAGCTAAAAACCCAAGAATGGACAGAACTTGCAAATGAGCAGGTAGAGCACAATTCCTCAGTCTGCCTTTGTAAAGCCAGCTTTGACTTAGAAGCCAGTCATCATCTATATATATAATTCAATAAGGCAAGACACCCATGGAAAGCACGCCGGAATGGGTGTGGATTCACTAAGCCTTTCTTGATAAATTTCAGTCGGGTTTTAGAACAAATCACAGCACAGAAACTGCACTCGTTTAAGTAGTAAATGATTTGTGGATGAATGCAGACAGAGGCCATTTATCTGTTCTCATTCTCTTAGATCTGAATGCTGCATTTGACACCATTGATCATAATATTCTTAGAATTCGCCTTAGTCAATGGGTGGGCCTCTCTGGCAGTGTCTTAAATTGGTTTGAATCCTACCTGACAGGGAGAACATTCTTTGTTAGTTGTGGTAATTACAACTCAAAGACACATGATATCCAATATGGTGTTCCACAAGGCTCTATCCTGGGTCATCTACATGCTTCTGTTAGGTCAGATTATCTCAGGGCACAACGTGAGCTACCACAGCTATGCTGATGACACACAGCTGTATTTATCAATAGCACCTGATGACCCCGATTCTCTTGATTCACTAAAACAATGTCTGACTTGTATCTCAGAATAGATAGATGGAGGTAAAAAGCTTAGCGATAATTGTTGACTGTAATCTGAATTTTAAATCGCATATTAATCAGATCACTAGGACAGCATTTTTTCACTTAAGAAACATAGCTAAAGTTAGACCTCTTATATCACTGAAAGATGCTGAGAAATTAGTTCATGCGTTTGTTTTCAGTCGACTAGATTACTGTAACGCACTCCTCTCAGGACTACCCAAAAAAGACATAAATCGTTTGCAACTAGTGCAGAATGCAGCTGCTAGAATCCTAACTAGGAAAAGAAAATCTGAACACATTTCTCCAGTTTTAATGTCACTACACTGGTTACCTGTGTCATTCAGGATTGACTTTAAAATTCTGCTTATGGTTTATAAAGCCTTAAATAATCTCGCCCCATCTTATATATCGGAATGTCTGATACCTTATATTCCAAATCTTAACCTCAGATCCTCAAATGAGTATCTCCTTAGAATTCCAAGAACAAAACTTAAAAGAAGTGGTGAGGCGGCCTTCTACTGTTATGCACTTAAAATCTGCAATAGCCTGCCAATAGGAATTCGCCAGACTAATACAGTAGAGCACTTTAAAACACTGGTGAAAACATATTACTTTAACATGGCCTTTTCATAACTTCACTTTAACTTAATCCTGATACTCTGTATGTTCAATTCATCATAATAACTATTCATGGTGGCTCTAAAATCCGTACTGACCCCTACTCTCTCTTCTGTTTCTTTTTCCGGTTTCTTGGCATGCGCCACCACCACCTACTCAAAGCATCATGATGCTCCAACAATGATGGATGGATCAAAAGCCAGAAGTCTACGTGACCATCATCATCAAGTTCTTCTGTGAGAACCCTAAATACAAAGAGGACTGTTTCATTTAAGTTAGGTAGAATGCCCAGAGGGGACTGGGCAGTCTAATAGTCTGGAATCCCTACAGATTTTATTTTTTTCTCCAGCCGTCTGGAGTTTTTTTTGTTTTTTCTGTCCACCCTGGCCATTGAACCTTACTCTTATTCGATGTTAATTAATGTTGATTTATTTTGTTTTCTTATTTTGTCTTTTATTTTTCTATTCTTCATTATGTAAAGCACTTTGAGCTACTTTTTGTATGAAAATGTGCTATATAAATAAATGTTGTTGTTGTAAGCCGCCGACAAGTAAGACACCTATGGCGCACGCAGGAAGGAGCCACGGCCACCAACTCCAAGACCATTGGATATGACGACAACTCGTAGAGCCACAGCCACCAACTCGGACGTGACGACACAGAAAAAACGGCGTTATTTATATTCGTCTGTCGTAGAGGCCACATGCACCTCCGACCCTCGTTTACTGTTCATAGAGGCATGTTTCTTGCGGAGGTGAATCGCCATATGCAGCGTGTAAAATGGTTTGCGAGGGGTATCCTTTGAAATCCTTAAAACATTCCTTTACAACTGAGATTAAAACACAATGAAGTGAGCAATCTTTAAAAAATGAGTTTTCGGTTACGACGCACGACTGCGTGCACCATAGCAAACTGTTTTACACGCTACATACAGCAATTCACATCCGCGACAAACATGCGTCTTCTTAGGTGCTCCTGCACTTTGTACACACCCCCCTCCCACCTCACTACTACCGTGGTCGGGTGTCTTGGTGGATTATATATAGAAAGGCAGCCAAAACCGCATAGAGCAATGAAAAGTCTACGTGAGTCACAGGTGCATCTGGACTGTACAAAGACGACAACGACTCGAGTGAAGAGTTGAAGGTGGGCACATGAGCAGGCAGTGCATACTGAACGAGAAATCATCACACTAGCATGACGGAGGGAACGGAATGGACGTCCTTCTCCTCCTGTTCCACCCTCTGCGTCTGAGCGCCGCACGGACGATTGTATGTTGGTTCGTTCCATGCATTGTTACAATGTTGCTTTTCTTGCTGATTTATTACATTACCGA
This sequence comes from Polypterus senegalus, assembly GCF_016835505.1. Taxonomy (NCBI): domain Eukaryota; kingdom Metazoa; phylum Chordata; class Cladistia; order Polypteriformes; family Polypteridae; genus Polypterus; species Polypterus senegalus. The sequence continues at coordinate 208,260,807 of NC_053156.1, read as the reverse complement.
TTTTTCAAATGTTAATTTTCTCCCTCTGCTTAAAAATCATTAAAAAACCATCCTGATTATGCGGCGTATGGTACGCCGCGGGTTGGCTAGTCATCTATAAATGTGCACACTCTTCTAACTTTTCCATTTGCAATGTCTTCTAACAACGCTAAAGCAGTCATGGTAGTTTGGCCATTCTGTGCATCATTATATTGTTACAGAATTTTTACAGTCATAAAATTAAATTTGTAAACGATATGCAATTAATTTCAGTGTATTAGATAAAACCGTATCATAAATTTGAATCTAAATTAGAAAAGTAGGCCACAGAAACAGCAGCACTGTTTTGATGCTAGGTGCCGCCAGTTTGCAAAACCGAGGAGAAATTTGCATATGCAAGGGGTGAGACTGCTGTGAAAATGAGCGTGGCTTTACGGCACATTTAGTTTTTATACACCTCGAAGAGAGCATGGAAACGGGTTTACGCAACATTTTTCTGTGTATGCGCCATTTATACATGAGGCCCCAGGTGTTTGTGCTCATATAAGCAGCTCACGCAGCAGCACCTGTCTCCTGCTTTATGTAAATTAACTATTGAAGTACAAAAAAAATCACTTCTTTAATAATAAATGGAAGGAAAACACAATTATTTTTATTTTTTAAAGCATTTATTTGATTTTATTAAAAGGAAATAACATTCTATACAAGCAAGTCAAATTTTACAGAGCTAAATTCAAGTCAAATCAACCCCCACCCATGAGCTAGGCCAACAGAGTAAAACTTTAATAGAAGGATAAATAAAATAAAAAGGAATGAGAATCTGTTTCCTCAATTTAAATGCTTATTCTAAAATATAGTTGATTAGATCCTGCCAGGTTTAAAAAAAGTGTATAACAGATCCTCTAAATGATAATTGAATTTTTTCCAGTTTCAAGTAGTATATACAGTAACCTCAGTTACCCACTGTAATAAAGTTGAAAGTTAGGTAGAGCCGTGCCACCTTCTGCCTTAGGTCTTTTTAGGGTTGCCCTTTGGGTGCGTGGATGTTTTGAATTCCAATGAATGATAAAAGGAAAGGTTTCCAATCTAATATTGTGTACTAGAGAGTTCAGTAGAAAGAGCACACTTTAATTCAAATTAATTCTGACACCAGAAATCTTTTGAAATTCTGTTAGTGTTGTTAGGACTGCAGGCACAGTATTTTGTGGATCTGATATATATATATAGTGCCATATCATCTGCATATAGAGAAATTTTCTGTTCAAGTCCTCTGATAATCCCCTTTATCTCATAAGCATTTTGACAGTGAACTGCCAGTGGTTAAATGACAATTGCAAAAAGCAGTGGTGACAAGGGGCAGTCTTGTCTAGTACCACATTCTAGTTTGAAGTAGTCTGAAATAATGTTGTTAATACAAACTGAAGCTTCTGGATTGGTATACAGTAGTTTGATCCATGGACATATTTTGGGCCAAACCCAAATGTCTCCAATGTAGTGAAAAGGTAGTTCCATTCAACCATGTGAAATGCTTTTTCTGCATTCAATGATAATAATACCTCCGGGCTGTTAGACTTTGTGGGCGAATATATTACATTAAACAGACATCGAAGATTGGAAGCTAAGTGTCTACCTTTAATAAATCCAGCTTGGTCCTGTGATGTTACAGAAGGAAGCACTTTCTCAATCCTAATAGGGAAGGAGAAAACAATTATGTAAGCATATATTAGACCCAATTTACAAAACTAATATATAATCTGCAGAGTATTATTGTAAAGAAATGATGTTATTAATTTGTATCTAAACTGCATTTGAACTAATTAATATACAAGGGAAAGGTGCAGCTTCCCTAACCAATATACTGTAAACATAGAGACAGGTTTAGAAAAGGAACTGCATTTGATCTGGGAGCAAATGATCAGAGCCACTGGGCATGCAACAAGGACCATACTAACAGGGACAGGGCAGGATTACAGTTTGCACTATGGTGATTAATTAGGGGTATATCGTACAACAGAATGAGTGTGAATTCCAGTTTATCTGTACTGAAAGTGCTGTTTTTGTTTCCATGTATCTTGAGACTGGAATTATTATCTTTAAGATAACTGTCACCTTTAGTATTCCCATTATAAAATAAATCCGTTCCTTTCCTTGATCTTACTTTGTATAATTTTAATGTATTACTGTGTTTTAACTAATAACTAATAGCTAGATGTGTACTTATTTTAGTTGCTTTTCTCACTTCATGGTGTAATACTGATATTGATTTGATGCTATTATTGGTCATTTTGTACTAGTAGTTACTTTTCATTTGCTAATTATTGTGTAATGTGGACATTTGCAAAGTAGGAAAATTTTGGAATTGACATTGTTTCAAATGAGGTGTGAGAGAAAAGTTAGTGAAACTGGATGGAGAAAACAGGTGAAAAACAAAACAAATTGAAAATATCTTAAATGAGAAAAAACTATTTGCAAAGTTATTAAGGAACGGAAGTTGGACCTCATTGGACACATATGCAGAATGGGAGAGGAGAGGCTAATCTGAATGATGATAGGGAGAAAAAGAAATTGGAAACAGTGAGAAGGAAGACCATCAAGAAAATGGATTGATGACATCAAGGAATAGCTAGGAGTAGGAGAATGGACAGCAATAAAGATGGTTAAGGAAAGAAAAGGATTCTGGAAACCATCTGGAAAAGAATGAAAAGCACCATCGGCCTCCACAGTTTCTAGATGGACAACAGAGGAACTCTGAATATTGATTTGGAGTAATTGTGTACTACTCTATTGGGTATATCTGATTTTAAAAAACATTTTCTCTAGTCTTTATATGCATGACCAAAATAATGATATCGATGATTCTGTCGTAAAATTTAATACCTCCTGCAAAAAGGTTTTAGACGCAATTGCTCCGCCCAAGATACGCAGTAATAAGGTAAGACCTGCTCTCTGGCTAAATGAAACTATGCGATCACTGCGCCGCGGCTGTCGAACTGCTGAATGGCGTTGGAAAAAAAATGGACTGACTACCTCTAAACAGATTTTCAGGACTTCTCTTTTCAATTTCCAGGCTGAAGTTAAGAAATCGAAACATGACTTCTTTGTCGATTTAATATCCCGTCATTCAAACAATCCTAGGGTTTTATTTAATTCAATTAATGCGGCCATTCAACTTCATTCTATGATGGGATTAAATAGTACTGTTCATTCATGTGAGCAGTTTCTATCATTCTTTGTCAGCAAAATTGATACTATCCACCGTGGAATTGTTCAAACTGGCTATGAACTTCCTACTGTTAATCATGACATTGTTCTAGATTCCTTTGATCAAGCCTCACTTTCAATGCTAAAAAGAACTATTGAAACCCTTAAACCAGCTTCCAGCCCACTTGATATTGTACCTCCACGTCTCTTAGTGGAAAGCCTTTGATGTGTTGGGCCCATCTTTACTAGCGATTATAAATGATTCTATTAGTTCGGGGGTTGTGCCCTCATTTTTTAAACATGCTGCAGTTCATCCCCATCTAAAAAAGGCAGGATTAGATCCTGGAGATCTAACCAACTTTCGTCCAATTTCCCAGCTGCCATTTCTGGCTAAAATTCTAGAAAAAAATATTTATAATCAATTGGTCAATCACCTTAACTCCAATAATTTATTTGAGACCTACCAATCTGGTTTTAGGCATTCTCATGGTGTTGAAACGGCACTCCTGAAAGTGTTCAACGACATCTCTCTTATTACTGACTCAGGTGATGCGGCAGTCCTTGTCCTCCTTGACCTGTCCGCTGCCTTTGACACCATTGACCATGAAATATTGCTGATGCGGCTCGAACATCTTGTTGGGCTTAAAGGGGCTGCTCTTAACTGGTTCAGGTCATATCTAACTGGTAGACACTTTTCAGTGACTTTAAATTCCTCTTTTTCATCTACTGCTCCTCTCAAATATGGTGTTCCTCAGGGATCCATTTTGGGTCCTATTTTATTCTCTATATACCTTCACCCTATTGGAGCGATTTTTAGGAAATTTAACATTTCTTTTCACTGCTATGCTGATGATACTTAGGTTTATATTCCTGTCTGCAACTCTGCAACAAATCAACTCCACAACTGTCTGTCTGAACTAAGATCCTAGATGGCTAATAATTTTCTTGATCTAAATCAAAATAAAACAGAGGTGCTTATAGTGGGTCCACCAGCTAAAGTCCAAATTGGTCTTGGACTTCTCAGCTCTTTCTCTGTCTTTTCCAAACCTCAAGTCCGCAATCTTGGTGTTACCTTTGATAGTAACCTTTCTTTTGAGAAACAAGTAAATTCTGTAGTCAAGAGTTGCTTTTTCCAACTTCATCTATTAGGTAAGATAAAGCCTTTTTTATCTTCTAAAGATCTTGAGAAAGCTACTCATGCTTTATTTTTTCTCGCCTCGATTATTGCAATTCGCTGTATTCTGGGATTAACAAATCTCTGATACACAGGTTACAGTTGGTCCAGAATGCTGCTGCTCGCTTTCTGGTTGGGGCAAGGAAGTATGACTCTGTTTCTCCTAGCTTTTTAGCTTCTTTACACTGGCTGCCTGTCAGTTTTCAAATTGATTTTAAAATGCTTGCTGCTAGTTTTTAAATCTTTACATGGGCTTGCTCCTGCTTATTTATCTAAACTGTGTGTTTTATACCAGCCATCCAGAGTGCTTAGATCTTCTGGTCAGTTGTCTCTTGTTGTCCCTCGTATCAAGTGTAAAACCAAGGGAGACAGGGCCTTTGCAGCTGCTGCCCCTCGCCTGTGGAACTCTTTACCTCATTACTGTATATATTATGGAGTCGTCTACAATTGAACTGTTCAAAACAAGATTAAAAACTCACTTCTTTTTACTTGCATTCAGTGACCTTCAGTAATACTGATGTTTTCCTCTTTGTGATCATATACAGTGATCCCTCGCTATATCGAGCTTCGACTTTCGCGACTTCACTCCATCGCGGATTTTAAATGTAAGCATATCTAAATATATATCACAGATTTTTCGCTGGTTCGCGGATTTCTGCGGACAGTGGGTCTTTCAATTTATGTTACATGCTTCTTCAGTTTGTTTGCCCAGTTGATTTCATACAAGGGACGCTATTGGCGGATGGCTGAGAAGCTACCCAATCAGAGCATGTATTACATATTAAATAAAACTCCTCAATGATATACGATATGCTTCCCGCATGCTGCTTCGCACACTTAAAAGCTCTAACAGCCCGTATTGATTTTTCATTGTTTGCTTTTCTCTGTCTCTCACTCTCTCTGAGAAATACAGGCAGATACTTATCCATCATGCAATACCATCAGGGAGACGGAGGGGGTGTGAGCAGAGGGGCTGTTTGCACAGTGGCTGTTTGCTTAGAAGATACGGACGTGCCTGTAAAAAAATGCTGAAAGGCTACCTTCACATTGATCCCTTCATTGCACCGCTTTATCGCGGTGCTTGCATACTTAAAAGCGCAACAGCCCTGAAGAGAAAGATATGTTTGCATTCTTTTAATTGTGAGAAAGAACTGTCATCTCTGTCTAGTCATGGAGCATAGTTTAAACTTTTGACTAAAGGGTGTTATTTCATGTCTAGAGGGCTCTAATAATGTTAAAAAAACGTATTTAGAAGGTCGTAAACAGGTTTTCAATGCTCTAACTGCGAAAATATTAGATTTATAAATAAAGAATCCTACTTCTTGGAAATTCATTTATCTGTCTGGAGCGGATCAACCGCTATAAACGAGGGTTTACTGCATAACTGTGTGGAGAATATTTATAAACACTGTGGGAGAGTTTCTAAGAGCTTAAAATATATAAAAATAACCATACAAACATATGGTTTCTACTTCGCAGATTTTCACCTGTCGCGGGGGGTTCTGGAACGCAACCCCCGCAATCGAGGAGGGATTACTGTAACATTATTTCTATTTATTATCTATCTTATTTTATGTTTATATATTTTATTACTATTTATGTTTTATTGTTTATTGTTTTTGTTTTTTTTCTTTTATTCTATTATTGTAAAGCACTTTGGGCGCAGCATTACTATGTTGTTTAAAATGTGCTATATAAATAAATTGACATTGACATTATATTGTTCTTTCAAAAATGTTGTGTTTCAGAAAACTGAAGAACAGTTAGTCACAAACCCTCCACATATCAATTGATAGTAATTTTATATCACTTGAATCTGTTTGTAAAAGCTACTGAGTCACAACAAGCCTATTTGAGCTCTGTTTATAACTCCATTGGAATGTGCTATTAAAAAGCACACATTTAATGTAGTCTACTAACACACATAATTGAATTCTTTTATTGTTATTATTTTTGAATATGACTTACTGTTACAAAAATACTTAATAAAAGAAAATGTGCTGACTCTTAGATGCAGTTAATTAAATATTAAATGCTCTAACTTTCGTATTAGTCAACTTAGTCATTCACTGCATCTGAATGTTATGCCAGGTGTACATTGTCTAACTTGTTAAGTCTACAGAATCTATCACATCCTGTCATTAACTTAAATGAGTGTTTTCTTAAACAAATTTGCCAGCATTTTTATATATGGAAGTAAAAGACAAAACAAAAAATGTATTTTAATTTGAGTCGGAATCCAAAGATTTTTAGTTTTATATTCCAGTACATAATGCAACTCACAAAGTGTACACTAATACAGTATATCAAAGAGAGCACAAATCTAATTTAAAATATTTTTATAACAATCAAGAAAGGCAGCAATGATTCAGCTATTTTTCTCACATATTATGATTTATTTTATTACATAATCAGACACAGCAGATCATACTCTCTTTGTACAGCCAGATGCCTAAGAATTTGTGACTGTAACTTGAAGTGCTACTGTATTCAAGTCAATGACCTGAAACACTAAAGAGCTCTAGTGTGTTAAACTTTATGAACTAAATGAAAAACTAAACAAATAAAAAAATAGAAAGTTGACGTTAATGTACCTTGTTTTAAAAGTATAGGTGGTTTGTTTCAAACAAGTGATGTATCAAATTCTTTGCACACTGTACTTGAAGTTAACAACATGCTAGCAATTTCCTAGCATCAATTACGATGTGAAAGAGGTCAAAAATAATGTCAGTGATACTGTTTCAAATTGATGCATTATGCAAGGAACCTGAAAGTCCCTAACAGTTGCGGAGTCATTATTATTATTTTCATGAAATATTATTTCCTGTCTGATTGGCAGAATGACTGTCAAAGTCTCAAAAATTAGACATCTACAACATGTCCAATTTTGATATGAACAAAAGCTACACTGAGTGGGTTACCTTATTAGGTACATTTGTTCTCATTCAGTAAATGCCAGCTTATTATGTGCAGACAATAATATGAAAAACAGGTAGACAGATATCAGTATATACTGTGTATGTGCAATTTAGAGTGAGAATAATCAAGAATAAAGGTTTAAACAGCTTCTTTTATTGGTAATAGAAACCGCACCGCATTTTTTATGTACAACTCTGTTAAAGATGTTTTTAAAATAAGCTACCATTGAAGAAATCAAATCAGACCAACAACAGTCCTGGAAATATACAGAGGATTCTGAAATTATTTAGACATCTTAAATTTTTTGCATTTTGCTATGTTGCAGCCTTGTGCTAAAAACATTAATATTAATGTTTTCCCCTCAGGACACCACAATCAATGCACCAGGATGACAAAGCGATTTTAGACATTTTTGCTCATTTATTTACATTGACACAAGTATTTAGACTCTTTTCAATGACACTTGAAATGCGGCTCATGTGTATCCCATTCTATACTTTCTTTGGGGTCCCCCTGTGGTCAAATCAATTGATTGGAAATGATTAGAAAAAGTACACATCTGTCTATAGAAGGTCCCACAGTTCACAATGTGTATCAATGTGAGCAAATCCCAAGCCCTGAGTTTGAAGGAATTGCCTTCGGAGTTTATAGACTGGATTGTGTTGAGGGACAGAGCTGGGGGAGGCTACAAACGTTCCTGCAGTGTTGAAGGTTTCCAAATAGCACAACTGCCTTAGTAAAAATTAAATGGAAGAAGTCTATAACGGCAATGATTTCCAGGAGCTGGCCACCAAGCCAAACTGTGCCAATGTGGAAGAAGGGCGAAAGATGACCAAGAACACAATGGTCACTCTGGCTGAGCTCCAAAGAACTTGTGTGGAGATGGGATAGACTTCCAGAAGGACAACCATCACCGTAACACTCCACCAATCTGAGCTTAATGACAGAGCGGCTAGACAGAAGCCTCTCCTCAGTACAGTACACATGAAAGCCTGCTTGGAGTTTTGCGAAGAGGCAGTTGAAGGACTCTCAAGACTGTGAGAAATATGATTTTTCTCGTCTGCTAAAACCAAGATTAATAACTAAACCAGGCAACAACTCACCTATTCCATACTGTTCCAATGGTGAAGCATGGTGGTAGAAGCATCATGTCGTGGGGTTGTTTTTCAGTAGCAGGGACTGGCAGACTAGAAAGGTTTGAGAAAAGCTGGACAGATCAAAACACTGACATATTCTTAATGAAAACCTGCTCCAGAGTGCTCTGGACTGAGGGTTTACTTTCCAACAGGACTATGACTCTAAGCACAAGGCAAAGAAAACATAGGAGTGGCTAAGGAGCAACTCTGGAAAAGTGCCTATGTTTCTCAGCCAGAGCCCAGACTTGAACCCCGTTAAACATCTTTGGAGAGACCAGATAATAGCTGTCCACTGATGGTCTCTATCCAACCTGACAGAGCTTGAGAGGATGTGAAGAGACGAATGGCAGAAAATCTCCAAATCTAGGTGTGTGAAACTTGTTGCATCATATCCAAGAAGACTCCAGGCCATAATTGCTGCCAAAGGAGCTTTAGCTAAGTACAGAGTAAAAGCTCTGAGAGCTTGTGTTAATGTAATATTTCAATTGCTTTTTTTATTAAATTTCCAAAAACTTCTAAATTCCTGTTTTTGCTTTGCCATTCTGGGGTATTGAGTGTTGCTTAATGTGGGAAATAAACCATTTAAATGATTTTATCAAAAGGCTGCAACAAGGCTTCAGCAACAGAGGTTGAATGTCATTCAAATAAATATCTCTCTCTGTCATGAGTTGATGTTGGTCGGTTCTCACAATATACTATGCAAAAAGTGAAAAATCTGGGTGTCATTTTTGATTGTGATCTTAGTTTTGACAAACAATTTAGTTCTGTTGTAAAAGCTGCTTTTTTACTTACTACTCTAAAATTAAATCCTTGTTCATTTCTTCCTCAATAGAAGTGGTCATCCATGTCTTTCTCTTCTCTTGACTAGATTACTGTAATTTGTTATATTCGTGTTTGAGTCAGCCGTCTATTACTTGTTTGCAATTGGTTCAGAACGTGGCAGCCAGAGTACTCCCTGGCACAAAGAGAACATATTTCTCCACTTCCAGCTTTTTTTTCACTGGCTTCCTGTTTCTTATTGTGTTCATTTTAGGATTTTATTTGTTTGTATTTATTTATTTGCTTTTAAATCTCTACATATATTTGCCCCTTCATATTGTATATTGCTGATTTGATTATACTGTACCTTATTGTCCATGCAGATCACTGTGATCAACTGGTCAGCACCTGTTGATGGTTCCTCAGTCACATCTGAAAATGGAGGCTGATCATGCTTTTTCTTGTGTAGCACCCAAGTTATGGACATATCACCTCTTGTCATCAGATCTGTCTCATCATTTATGCTTCCTAAATCTAGCCTGAAAACCTATATGTTTTCTTTGATGTATAAATGATTTGTTAATGCATTCTTTTGTGCATGTTTCTACTTTTCTACTTGTATTGTATTATTTTATTTTATTGTTTTCTTAATTTATATACTCATGTACAGCTCTTTGGTGAGCCTAAATTGTTTTAAAAAGTGTTTTATAAGTAAAACTTATTTACTTATTTACTTACATTGCAGTCAGTCAGTCAGTTTCCAACCCGCTATATCCTAAATCAGAGGCATGGGGGTCTGCTGGAGCCAATCCCAAGCAACACAGGGCGCAAGGCAGGAACAAATTCTGGGCAGGGCACCAGCCCACCTCAGTACTTACATTGCAAAATGTCAAGAACTGTAAGGGTCTGAATACTTTCTGAATCCAATGTAAATAATGAAAATGGCTGATGGAGGTTGAAGTTAGTTGTACAAAGTAACAGACAGTCAGTTAGCATCAGTCCCAGAGAATAACACATTACAGAGCATATTACTAATCATACATTGTGTGAATTGCAATAAGCCTACAAGTGACTCAAAAGCAATAATGTTATTTTTATATATTTCAAATAAGTCATAGGTTTGTGTGTTGTCTGTTCTCCTCATTTTTAGTAAAATATGTAGTTTGGACATGTATATGCTGAGTGAACCTGCTTTTATCAAAGATCTCACCTGCGTCAAGCTACATACGGTGAAAGACATTACCATTGGAGCGCTTAGGTTCCTAGCATTCCAATGATATATAGTTGTCTATCATTGGTCATTTATAATACATGTCACAATTGTGCATAAAAAGTAGGAAATAAATTGTGTGTGTGCCAGCACACAAGTTTATACACAAAGCTTCTGTGAGAGTTCATAGGGATTGTTTGCATAAAGCAAAATGAGTCTTGAAGTTTGTACTACAGAATTGTCTTATTCTTTAAAAAAGAAAACATACCATTGAGAACGTCCTAGAAAAGTTACAGAATGCTACCAATACAGACTATGAAGACATTGAGTCACAGTTTTGGCTCTGTTGAGAATGATGCATTTGCTGTATGATTCAGTGCTATGCTTGATTTGTAAGTACTGCTTATAGTATGTAACTTTATAGCATTCAAGCATCATGGGATCAATTACAATAACTGGACACAGTCTGCTGCACATTCTTCCTCCATCAGTTTTCTGAGCAGTGCTCCTCCAGTTTAACAGGGGACCACTCTTCAATAGAATGTATTAGTATTGTGCAGTGCCATTCTGCCACCTGCTGGTTCTTGTGTGTACTCTCCCATCTTGATTGAATTTCACTGAATCATGGTGCATCACTCTTCATTCAAAACTCATTGTATCACTCCACACCATGACACACCATTGCTTGCCGTCTACACATGGAGAACCCCTGCTCCATGTTACTATTACACTCCACTGTTTTGAGCATGCCAGTATTTGACTTTCATGTCCAAAATATGCTTTTTAAGTTGATTGGCCCCTGTGTGAATGGTTTATGTGTATGTGTTTGCCCTGACCAGGGCCTTTTTCTACCTGCCCTGTGCCCAGGGGTGCTAGGAAGGGAACTGCTTCCAGCACAGGAAGAATCTGGTATGGAAATCTATGTATGTACTTTGTTTATTCCAGATGTCAAATGCAAGAAAAAAGCAACAAAAACAAAATTAATAAATAAAGAAAAACATAAAACCTCTGTGGGACAACTGCAATAGAAGGCAGGAGAAGATGCAGCACAAAACCCTCAATTTAATGTACAAAATGTAAGTTTTCTCTTTGTCTAAAAGTAAACAGAAATTGCTTCAAAGACTGGAATGAAAAATTATTTTGAAAATAATGGTTCGAATGAGTGCTTAATGAGTGACTAATTATACATACATAGTTATAAATTGTTTACTTGTTGTTTCAGAGTGATAAATACTGTGTGTGTATATGTGCATATATTGTCAAGCTTGGGTCACAAAGTTGCACAGGAGACTGGAAAAGGGATCAGGTTTCCAAGGGACAAAATCTTAAATGTGGAACCGGCAGATACAAACACAAGACCTTATTTAGAAGGGGTTTGTCAGGTTGTTGCTGTCAAATGTGACGATCCAGCTCCTCTCTCCAGGTCAAAATACCACAAAGTCCTCCTCATCAAGCAGGTTCAATGGCTCAGAAGCAACGGCTGGAGCAGACACAGTCTGAGAGGACAGGAGAGTGACAGTAAGGTTGGCCGGGGCTCAGTCTTTTAAATATTCTAAACCTTGTGCGAGAAACATTTTGTGCTGTAAGCCAGTAAGCCTGCAGCTGATCCCACAAAGGGGATAGGTAAGAGTGTGTTTGTTTCTCATTGAAATACTATTGAAGAGTGAGTTTCTGAAGGGCAGCTGTGTTTCTTTGCCAAAGGTTTACTGTTTAACAGAGAGACAGCTCGTAGATAAGAGCTTAAGAGCGTGCAGCTGTTATTGCTATTCGGGAGGAAAAACAGAGCAGGGGAACTACTGAACTACACACGAGCTACTGTTATGGGCAACTAACCAGCTGCGACAAGGGTCACAATATATATATATATATTTTTGGTGAAAAAAATGCAGAAAAAATGCAAATGAGAAATCAAACACATCTTTACAGAACAAAGTTCAAAACAGAACTGAGCTAACAGGGTGAGACTGGGTTATATATATGGCTGAAACAGGAAGAGGGTGGATCATAGAGGTCAGAACAGGAAATTATGTACTCTGTAGGTGGGTTCTGGAATGGATATAACATCATCAGAGAGAGCCAGAAGTATCATCATCAGTGGGTGTGCTGGTGGTGATGTCATTGGATGGGGCATGTTCTTCGGCTGGTCTGCAAAGGGACAAAACGAGAAAGGATCAGATGACTTCTTCTAATAACTAAAGTGTTCAGCAAAAATAAACAGGTGCACAGTGGCACAAACAGAAATCAAAACACACATAGGCTATATCATCTCTCTAATAAAAGGAGTCAAGCTCAGACCTCTATTTGGTGGTCTGCTCTTCCCAAAGTGAGATGACTTCTACAGGAAGTGTCTTGGCTTTATAGTCGCTGGACTGGAGGAGGCAGAGTCAGTTGCACTCAAGAGGAGGATTCTTGGAGTAGTGGGTGGAAAAAGAGTTAATACTGTCAGGGACAGTGCACCATTGTGTCCCAGACTGGGAGTGGTTGTTTAGGTACAAGAGACTAAATATTTCCAAAACTGAACATCAAATGTTTCCAAAAAAGGGAACACCTTGTGCAAAACAGTATAACTTTGCATTGCTATGGGATATGAAATCTAAACTTGGCACAATGACAGCTGAAAATTGATTCCAAGGTTGTGCATCATAAAATGTCTTGGTTATGTCCAGTTTTTTGTGATTTATTCAGTTGATATTTGTATGAAACAAATAATTTATTAATTTAAAGAAATTCCTTTAAAAATTCGGAGTGTTATAATCATTATTCTTCAACCTTTTGCAGCTGCTTTAATACATAACCTGAATAATTGCCATTTATTTCTGGATAAACAATTTAGGTTTTATTTTTTTTTTATTTTTCAGAATGTTTTTTCTTGCCAATACGTTTCCAAGTTGATTTATGCTTTGTTCTTCCATGCCATAAAAAGTAGTACCACAATAAATGTGGCTTATACAATCATAGCAAAATTAGCTGAAAACATGTCTGTTAATGTTCAGACTAGCTAATTATTTAACCAAAGTTTAAAAACTGAAAAAAAGCAAGCCTTGAGTTTGGAAGGATAATATGTCCAATTTCAAAAAAGGGAAAACCTCAGGATATCAAGAAATGTGACTTTAACAATGGAGTGTGTTAAACCTAATATAAAAATGAAGTCCCTGCTGTTAAGTACACTGAATATCCTGTGGCTATTCCACTTTCCGGGCCGTTTCAGCGTAATCAATTCTAATCCAACTATGCTTGATGAGTCTATCTACATAACAGCTCAATAATTTATTTTAAAAGGAATACGGACTGGTTGTGTCCAATGAAACAATACACTGCATGTAAAATCCACTCAGCGTTTTGTAATCCAAGGCTTCCATCATTAAAAAACTTTGAGTTTGTAGTACAAGTCTTGCACAAAAACAAGATCCATCCATTTTCTGAAGTGTCTTGTTCCATTACAGATTCACAGGGAGACAGTCTATCCTGTCAGAATCAGTCCACATTCACTTATCTACAGTTAATTAACTTAACACTTCAATCTTTAAATGATGGGATACAAAGAATACATGACTCCAACTCTGGAGGACTGTGGAAGCATCACAAAGACAGTGGCAGGACAAAGATTTGAACTTGTGTTGCAGAAGCTATGGGACAGCAATGCTAACCGGCACACCCAATGCAACCAACAGACTCGTAACTTTGTAAATTACATTTTCCTGCACAAATAAAAACTTGAAATAAGGATGTTATTTTCAATCAGATCACCCTAACATTATAGGGTCTTAACACATCAAATTTCTACTGTTCACTGTAAATGTGATTATCTTAAATATTTTAAAGGGCAATCCAAATAAATTTTGAGGGGTATTCCTCCATTTCAGTTCACCAATGCCTACATATCGTATGTCTATGTCCTTCTATAAAAGTCTAGCTGTATTCTTTATATCCACAGGGAGGACTCAAGTGCCACAAAAGGAAATAGCTTTTTTCTTGCATGCATGCATTATGAATTGCAAATTGTAATTTGAAAAATATGTTTCTGGGCAAACTGATAGAGTCTGAAACCTTCATTTTAATACAATATAATAAAAAGTGGAATAACTCTGCATATAAAATCACACTTTACATGGCATCTTTTAGAGAATATGTCTTATATAACTATAGGAAACTCTTGTAAGAATAATACAAGAAGTCAGAAAGGGTTGGGGCACTTCATGATTCCTATATATTTTCAGGAGTAAACAAAAAAAATGATAAACAAGCAATATGTCTTTTCAGATGGCAGTCCCAGATCAAATTGAAGTGATGTGGGATGGGAGGTCCTTATATGGTATCCAGTCAGGAAGAGGCAGATGAAGGACGTATGATGGAAGTGACATCAGAGGTGGAATAGATGTCAATCTACCATCCTGCAGAGGGAGAAAAAGAAAGGGCATTAAGCAACAGAACAACCCCTGGTCTGGAGGAGAACTACGATAATCAGAGCTCTACAGATGTCCCAAGAACACACCCTTGTGACACTATGAATTTCATTACTCACCAGTACATATGTGCTGTTGAAGTACAAACAGCCAAAATGTAATTCACTATCTTATTTGTGATACTTTTTTTCTCTATATTTTCACCTTATTATACTGTAGCTATTATTCTAGAAAGTAAAGTTTTTGATTCTTTCTATATCTAAATAGCCTCTTTTAAATTCATGGTCAATTTAGAAAACAGGAATAATTTCACTTTTAATTTATTCTAATTACATGCAGTATCCGTCCCTCTTTTTCTTAACCTGCTTCTCCAGGGCAGGGCTACAGGGTAGCTGGAGTCTATCCCAGCAATCATTGGGCACAAGGCAGGAACAACACTTGGACAAGGCCACAATCCATAACAGGGTGAAAACAAACACACAGAATAAGGCCAATTCACCTTACCGGCATATCTTTGGACAGTGGGGCATGGACACAACACAGGGAGCATCCAGGATGCAAATCTCAGTCTACTTATTGCAAGGCAGCAGCACACATGCTCTATATAATTACAAATATAATATGAACAATGCATCATTAACACAAACCAGAGACACATTATGCTATATATATATGAAACACACATTTTTATGAGTGCAGTGTGGTTTTAAGACCATCTGTTCTAGGTCATCCATGTTGCGAAAATGATTTTTCTGTAGTCACAGCAATATAATTTAGATGGAAGATGTCTGAAAATACATCCATCATATCTCTGTATACATAAAATCCAACGTCTGTCTGTCTGACTGTCCGCTTTTCACGGGAGAACTACTTAACTACTATAATTTGCTTAAACATTCCGGTTGATTTTGTGACCATTCTCATCGCACAAAGTATCATAGTTCGTTTGTGGTACCGATTTATTTGCACGGATCTGAGAGAGACGCAGCGGGCCGAGGGGAAGGGGGTGGGGTTCTCCTCACTCACACGCTAGCCTTGGGGGGTATCTTACATCCGCTTAGCTAGTGAACGAGCGAACTTCTTAACAGATTTCTATTGGGTTTTTTTCTAGAATTTCCTTGAACATTCCAGATGATTTTGCAACTTCTCTCTTCATGCTAAGAATCATAGATTGCTTGCAGGAGCAATATATTAGTGCTAATCCGAGACAGATGCTGTAGGCAGAGGGGAGGGGGAAGCGTGACGTCAGGAGTGGGGACTTGGTCTACCTCTGTGTTTTGGAGTGTATCTCGCCTCCGCTTTGGTAGTGATGCCTTGTTGTTTATTGATTTTTAAAGTTTGTCCAGTTTCACTACTACCAGAGCAGAGCAGCGGGGGACGGCTAAGTACAGAACAACAATAAACAATAAGTACAGAAAGAAAATGGAAAACACTGAGTGATGGGGTATTAAAAACAGGTTGGTTTATAGGAACTTGACAGCCTCTTCCATATCAATGATCATGAAATAAAATAAGATATTGAAAACATGATTTTTTTGTTGTCCAACGTACTATCTTAATTTTTATTAATTATAATTACAAATTGTTATTAATAATGTTTTAATAATTAATAACTGTTAACAACAATTATAAATGATATACATATTTAGCAGTTCCTGCCAGCCATGGACGTGCACAAAGGGGTGGCCACAGTATTTCAAGCCCATTCCTTTTCACCCCTCATTAGCCCAAGTGTTCGTTTCTCCTGTTAGGACCTAGTAAATCACCTCCAAGCACAAATGTACCCCTCCTATTCATTGTAAGAAACAGATAGAAAGCAGTGATGAACAGTATGCTTTTGTAGGTAGGCTACTGTCCCAGCTTAGACTGGAAAGGGAAGACAAAAAATGAGGTGTGGGGGTTGTGCAAGGGTTGAAATGGATTAATTCACATTTATATAATATTTTACCCCTTGCTTACTGCTGTCAAGACCTGATGCCCCATATTAGATCATGCTGCATAAAGGCACCGCTTAATCATTTCAAGGCAAGCAAGGAAAGCCAATCCGCAAGAGGAACTGAGTGAGAAATCAGCAGTATCATATTCTTAATAATTATCTTACTCTCTCTTACCAACACACAGGAGCTTATTAAGCTATAGAAACTATGAAAGAGCTCACAAGAGACTGCTTCAATTAACTAGCCCAATGTAGGTTGGAAATTTGCAACTGCCTAAAATAACTAGCTCCTTTGAGCAAAGGAAAATGATAAATCTACATGGTAAAGTGAACATACAAGTACACAAATTATATAAAAGGTAGAAGTCAAAAGCAATAACATGATAATTACAAATACTTTGTAGCTGAGAAACAAAACATAATAAAGTCCTGAAAATGCAGAAGTCTTGACTGCTTACCTAATGATATGTGGCCCTATTTACCCTGGAAAGCATCTACAACACAATGCTAGATCTACTATGATGCTTCAGGAAGCTACCATTAGAGGATACACTCTCTCCTCTGGCTATACTGTGCATATTTTTTTCTATTTGTTCTTTTTAATTATGGTAATTTTTATTTATTTAATTGACCGTACTGCCTCGTGTTGATTTTATTCTTCATAGTTTTTGTTCTGTATCTGTGTATTGTGACACTTGCTCTTAGGAGAGCATCTACCTGCATGTTGTTTATTAACCTGATAAGTGTGTTTATGTATGTTACTGTTATATAATTATTTATTTTACTTTTACAAATTTACATTGGTAAAACTGAATCCATCTGTGTTTAGTTTCGAGAGTACTAGATGGCAGTGTTTGAGTGGTAAAGCCATCTCTTGAATTACTTTTGGATTTTGCAATGCTTTTATGCTAAAATACAATTGAATCATTATAAATTAATAAAATGGGGTTCATTTTTCTAAATCTACATTTTTCATTGACAATCTTTCCTTGCATTCCCCAAACCCATACTGTCAGAGATCAAAAGCGAAGCATGTCTCTCAATGACTGTACCAACAAAGACATTCAGACTGTATGTATTTCTTTTCTCTTTTTAAATGTTGACTTGCTACTATATTCAAAACTTTTTTTTTAATGTTCTTACTTACAAATATATTTTTTATTGGGAAGTACCCTGTAAAAGATTAACACCTTGTCCAGTGTCGCCAAAGATAGACTGTTGATAGACGTTTCTGTTTTTTTAATGATTTAACTTACATAACTGAGACGAACCTGTCCTGCCTATTATTATACAGCATACCACCTACCCCACAAAAGTCAATACTTCTTCCTGAATTTAATTAATTTCTATCCATTTTTTATACTGATTATAAACATATTATGTCAGTTGGTGATTTTAATTTGCAAGTTGACAATTGATTTAACTCTAAGGCAATGGATTTTCTGAACCAGTTGGATTTTCTCGATTTCAATCACTGTGCAATTGAGTCCCGCAGGGAACTATCCTCGGCTCTTTTCTTGTTACATTTTAATGTGCATGCTTCTTTGAGGAGAAATTATCAGTAAACATGCTATACATTTTCATTTTTGCTGAGAAAATTCAGCTGTACATTTCAGGGTTAACCAGTGATGAAAAAGCTATAGCAGTAGTTTTTAGAACTGTTTGACAAATCCTGCTGTCATCTATCATGAAACCTTAACTTGGAACCTTAGAGAGGAAATCAAACATTTGAATCACCAATCACAGACCCAGCCTCAGACGTTTATTTTATTTCATTAAAATCATGAACTTAATCTTATTAAAAAGGTATTGTTGCTTAGTTTAGAATATGGAAAATAATGCAGAAAATGCCTGATGTACACAAAAAATATCAATAGTATTTTATCTAGTAAATAGACCACAACACTGCACAGCCCAAACCAGAAAAAGCAGGCACAGAAAATGTATGAAGGAAGGAATAGAATGATTTTCATTAATTGATGAAAGATTAGTTAGATTCTGGGTGGCATGTTAGATCAGTGTGCTTTGTCCAAACCGTGAACCTGGCTTGTTGTGTGTTCTCCTCATGTTTGCTTACACAATCCTAGGGACATGTTGATTAAATTAACTGGTGATTCCAGGTTGTCCAATAATGAAGATGTGCATGAGTAGGGCCTACAATAAACTAACACCCTGTCCAGGACTGGTTTGGGCACTTAATTTTGCTGGGATTCCTCTGACTCCTGAAACCCTGAATTAGATTATTGGAGATTATGTGTTATGTCATACTGAAAAATCAATGGTTCTTACATACACATCAGGAAAGCAAGGATTACTGCATCTAGAAACTGCAGTCAATTTAAATGAGATCTTTATGGCCAACAACAGAAATACCTGTCCATTATGTTCATGACTCCCACATAAAACTAGACAGCATTACCTCAGCGTCCCATACTGAAGATCACTGGAAGCCTGTATGCTCAATGTCATAAGAACCCGCTCATTAGTTTCTACTCATAACCCTAAATTAGATGGGGTTGGAACATTATGTTAAATTAGATTTTACCACAGTTTCTTTTTGTTAATATAATAAGCTATGCAGTGTGCGCTTCATCTTTACTTTTGCCAGAACTCCTCCATCAGCTTTGCATTTGCTTAGAAAGTTACCAGTTCATTTAACCTGCACATAGGCTATCTAAACAAGTAAGCTCAGTGATTTCTTAGTACAGTAAGGATGTTAAATCCAAATAAATCAAGAAAAAGTCAAAACAGAACCTAAACCTCAATGCAATATTACCATCCTTTCAACAAAAATGCCCCCAACCTGAGGAATGATGACAT
The DNA here is from genome assembly GCF_016835505.1 of Polypterus senegalus. Lineage (NCBI taxonomy): Eukaryota > Metazoa > Chordata > Cladistia > Polypteriformes > Polypteridae > Polypterus > Polypterus senegalus. The sequence continues at coordinate 208,241,270 of NC_053156.1, read as the reverse complement.
TGATTGGAGATCAAACTGCAAGGCTAGTCTGTGGCTTTAGAAATCCAAAACTGGTGCTCTCAAAATTGATACTATGCTAAAAGAATAAAAGGCCATAAAAATGTTTTATCAAAACTCAAATAACAGAGACTCCTACACTACTGCTTTCAAATGCTTTTTGGTTATGCTTCCTTTGAAATTAAAGCAGGATTAGGGTTAAGTTATGAAGACTTTGTTGTTCATTCCACATTAAAGAAACTTTGTTTTATATTCTAGAGTTCCTAAATGCTGCTTTCTTGATCAACTCCTTAAATATGTCTATGAAACATGAGAAAAGACAAATAATTGGAAAGTGAATCTGCTCCCTGACCATTAGGCAATTGTGATTAATTCCCTTTAATTTAAATTGCAGTGTTTTTGTAAAAACTCACATATAAAATGATTTTGCTCATCTCTTTAGATTAATGGTACGTATACAACTATTGTCAGATAAGATAACCTTTGAATTCTTATTGTACTTTGCTTCACATTTACTGTGAAGGATGCATTATATAAAATGCAGTTCTGATTTATTATTAAATATGTGCAGTGATTGAATGCCACAGCTTGACTTCCAGAGAAATCCAATTGTAAGCATTTTACGTTCCATTAGAACAGTATGGTGTGTGGTTTTAACAATAAGCAGACTTACTTAAACTTAAGCCAAGTAAAAACTTACATTTTTTGTTTGCTCAGAGTTCTCTGTGAAGATGTTCTCTATGTTTGTATATATATCATTTAAAAGTTTTTGGCCTACTATAGTGACAGTCTGTTTTAACTAAAAATAAGTTGTGAAAGAACAGGGATTTTCCACAGCAAGATGTTTTAATATATGGCATTTTGTGCAGTAACTCCCACAGACTGTAAATACAGCTAAGATTGTATGTACTTAAAATTAAACAGATTTGTAAAATGCTGAGTTTAAATCATATTATAGCTGGATCCATGCCAATAGACAATACCAATTTTCTTAACTAGCATTTGTCCATCAGTTGTTTTTAGCCAGAGCCTATCCCAGCAGGAGCAGGTTAATGCCGGGTTTATATTTCATGTGACGCATGCTGCTGCGGACACTCCTGCTACACAGGCATTGTAGTGTTTATACTTGCGTACATACTTTACGTAAATCTGGAGGAATCCACCAGGTGGCGGTGCGTGATATTATCACGGTGAGAACATGTTCGGCTTCTCTTTGTTGTGAATTGCCTAGAACACCCATTAAATTCCGATGACACCTTACCGCAATATCTCTGAAAATGTTTATTGGTTAAACCCATCAATCCAGGGATGTATTCATTCCAGCAAGCATTGTGCATGAGTGAGAAACAATTCCTGGACGAGGCGTCAGCTCATCGTAAGGTGAATACAAGCACACACATACACCAGTGTCATTTTAGCGTCACCAAATCCCCAAGTCTGCATATCTTTGGAAGGAAGCTGGAACACAGTGTGGAATCCAAGAAGGGAATACCAGCGACATGACTCCCTGTGAGACAGCAGTGCTACCGCTCTGCCACCGTGTCACCCCCAAGTGTGTAATTATTAACAGTATTCATTATATAAACGAAATTAACAATTTATCTGTAAAATGTAACATACTGTACACACTTTAATGCATTTCATTATGAAAGTGATATCAGGTATAAATCTAAAGTTTCTAAATGTGCAGAGAGTTGGAATATCATACATTTAATGTGTTCTGTGTGGTGATCTATTGCTGCTTGCCGTATTGAATAAAAACTGGGATGAGGTTTACGATGGTCTGCTTTAATGATAAAGTAAACTATGAGGTTAAAGTAGACATTTCGAGATTAAAGCCGAAATTTCCACTTTAATCACAAAATACACCTTTTCACCAAGTCCTTAATTTTTTTTCTCAGTGGCTTAAATACAGCACTGTACATTATATTGCTGTTGTGAAGTTACAAAAAAAAAGACGGTATGTGAGACTTTTAAAATGTATCGTGTCATTACGATCAGGAATATGCGATGCTTGAATATAAAAGCACCACGAATACATCTGTATGTCTGCATTTTGCTTCACCACATCGAACCATTCATCAAACATGGAAGCGCGCACACCAAATTGTAGGATCCGCAAAGCTTTTTGTCACATGTAGATAGTAAACAGAGACTCTGATGTCACATTCCAACTTTTAGCACACTGCGCCCCTCCTACTTTTTGCTGGTACTGCAACTCGCGCACGTGTCACGTTAATGGCTGAGGGCCTGCTCAGAGGACACATCAAATGAACGCTGAGAATGCTTGGCAGCCATGATGTGGGCGCGTACGCGTTCTGAACGTGAAGTATAAAAGAGCCCTAAAAGTTGAACTGATCCTGTGAGGGAGGTCAGTCCACAGAACGCAGACTAAAGGACACACTCATAGTGGTCCAGTTTAGAGTTGTTGGATAACCTACAAGATACATCTGTGGGCCTGATGACCTGCAGTACCTAGAAGAAACCCATAATGATATGGAATAGGATCGTGGAACCTCTTCTTTTGATTTTGATGAGGTGTAGCTAAGTCTCAGCAATAGTTTAATCTTGACTCCCCCTTTAGAAGATGAATTATGTTCTGATATGTTTGCACAACACCATTTCCTCTGCATCTCTGAGAGCTTTGTGTAAGCTCACAAACTCCCAGGCCTGAAATGCTGTACCTTTTCTGTACTCACACTTTTAAATACACTTCTGGAAACACTCACTTTTGCATACACCTCCACAGAAACAAGATGAAGCAATTATAAACAAGAGTCCTTTTATGTTTTTAGCAGCGCTACAAATTAAAGGACTCCATTTCCCAGCTGCCTTGAGGATATTGTCCTGATTGGATGACTGCAGGGAACTTTGGGGCTGCTGGGGACAGAGGGGCTGGCTGGAACTTTAAATGGAAAGCGACTAAATAGTAAAAAGGAGAGAAAAAGGTCAGTTATTTTGTGTCTATGTTCACCTGTTTGTTTTGCCATCTGCATCACCTGCCTTGGACTATCACTTTTTCCTGTATGGATGTACCCAGTGTAGGCTGGGCGGTCTTGTGGCCTCGGAACCCCTGAAGATTTTGTTTTTTTCTCCAGCCCTCTGGAGTTATTTTTTGTTTTTTCTGTCCTTTCTGGCCATCGGACCTTACTTTATTCTTTGTTACTTAGTATTGCCTCCTCTTCTTAAATATAAACATCTATGCATGGAAGTGTGTATTTCTTGTCTGTCCGGCCTGGAAGTGTGAGGCAGCCCAGAAGTACGAGGCTACAGCATGAAACTGAAAGCAAGAGACTCTGTCACCAAAGTGAACCTGCCACCGCTAATACACAAGCGAGGAGAGCATTTCGGCAAAATGAAACCTCCAAGGAGAGAAAAACTCATTTAGCTGCTGATAGACAACGAAGGTGAGCACGTCTGCAAAATTAAACCGATGAGGAGCCGCTTATACACTACTGATGTGACTGATTAATTGAAGTGCCAGAATCTATGGTTTCTAGGGCTATTTACAGCACAGGCTTACACAGCTAGTATTTATATACTTTGAGCTACATCATTTATATGAAAACATGCCACATAAATAAATGTTGATGTTGTTTTTGTTGGACTGTCTTATGCCTGCCTGTCATGGGAGTAGTGTGTCAGATTTACCATTGCCATTGTCAGAGGGAGCACTCCCTAATCACATCACCTCTCGTCACATCAGGAATACTGGTAGAACTGTTTATACATTTCTTACAGCAAGCTATTCACAGGATCATCATTCTGTTCCTTCATTACACAATATCTGTTCCCGCTGCCTTTGAACTGTTTATGGACTTGGTTGTTAGTGTTTATTGTTAGGTGTTTATCATTGTGTTATTTGTTATCACCTTATCGACGTAAGGGAGTCAGGAGGGTTATCTGTTCATTTATTGTTTATGTTTTTGTTTCATTTAATATGCAACATTATTATTTTATATACTGTTATTTCATGTCCCTGTGGGTGAGTGGTGATAGTCAGGCCAACATTGGATGCATTCCTGGGTCCCCACCAAGCAAATAAACAAATCACCATCTCTATTATGTTGTGAATCTACGCAGATCCAGACTGCTACAACGCTGTATTATGAAGTGCAGTATACACACTTTGTTGAATAGGTTGGCACAGTATAGCCTTTACATGCTGTATATGTTTATTTCTTTTATTATTGACACATAAAAGCAATTAACTTTACAGTATCTTCTGAATCCAATACCAGCTTTAATTTGTCTTTACTTAGTGAGGGACGAACGGGTGTAGTGGAAGAGATCAGAGAGAACAGGACTGAAGAAAGTGTCCTAATGTACTGTCAGGTGAGTGAGGAAGAAACCTGCACAAGATAAACTTTGGTAGTAAATGTACACACAATACGTAAAATGCACTCTTGATACGAGTATGCATCAAATACATATAAAGTGCTGTGCAAAAGTCTATGTCATTTGTTTGGGATACCATGAATAATTTTTATTAATCAATAAACATCCTAGAAAGTGCAGTAAACAGAAAAAAACATAAATGAAATCAACATTTGGTGTGACCAACTGCAACAGGTCCACTGCAGATTTTGTCTGTCTTATTTGCTTATCTTTGCAAGTATTGCTAGACTGGCTCGATGGTATTGATATCAGGGCTCTGTGGGGGCCATACCATCTATTGTACTGTCCCACTTTCACTGCAGAGAGTTTTTATAATTTTGAACATACTTTGGGATCTTGTCATGCTGCAGAATGAAGTTGACTCCCTGATGATATTGTATGATAGATAAGAATCTGCCTGTACTCAGCAGTAAGGAGTCATCAAATTTGATCAATTCTCCATGTATTCTCATTTATGGAAATGCAGCCCCAAACTTGCAGGAAACTCCACTGTGCTGCACTGTTACTTGCAGATATTTATCCATATATCATTCCTAATCCATTTGGTGGACAAACCTTCTTCTTTTATAGCCATAAATTTCACATGTTGACTTACAGGATCAGTCTAGAGGTCCTGCTGTCATTTTTCTGCATGCCTGTCCTTGTGTTTTCATTTGTAGGTGAGTTGTTTGGCTTTCTTTCAACCACGGACAAATGGGTGTTTGGTTGCAACTCTTCCATGAAGAACATTTCTGATAAGACTTAAGATAAGAAGATTTTCAGGTTAAACTGTCACATCTATCACAGTCTCACCTTTTTAATCTAATTGTCCTTTGCCCAGTTATAATCTCTCTACTTACGTCTTTCTGTTCCTGTTCATTACTTTTTTTCATCCTGCACATTATGTCACTGATAATTAGAACCTGTTTCTTATATTTGCTAAATGAAGAACCGGGCTCTATGTCTACAAAGATCTCATGTTTTTTTAACCACGGACAAATGGGTGTTTGGTTGCAACTCTTCCATGAAGAACATTTCTGATAAGACTTCTCCATACTGGAGACAGGTATAACAGAGTCCCAGTGGTTTTTGACAGTTCTGATCTGATAACAATGTTGGAAATCTTCTAATTTTGAAGGTAAGTAAATGTGATTTATTTCTAATTGGCTGGACTTAGCTTTAGTGATGGACTACTGCATTTCCCATCCATATACTTGTTTGTCTGTTTGTGCTGCTCCAGAAGAGTTTAGACAGTACATATGCAAACATCTATTTATCACAAAATGTCTGCTTGGGAGAGAACATGATAATACAGTATGACCATGGTAGAAGATTTTCAGATTAAACTGTCACATCTATCACAGTCTCACCTTTTTAATCTAATTGTCCTTTGCCCAGTTATAATCTCTCTACTTACGTCTTTCTGTTCCTGTTCATTACTTTTTTTCATCCTGCACATTATGTCACTGATCATTAGAACCTTATTTTCTTATATTTGCTTAATTAAGAACCAGGCTCTATGTCTACAAAGATCTCATGTTTTTTTTAACTGGAAAGTAGTCTATTACTATGTTAGTTTCTTTCTTTAACTCTTTGAGGGATGAATATTTTTTTCCAAAAGACATAGTTTCTGAAAAGCAATGGTTTCACACAGAAATCAACATAAAATATCTGTTGCTGCACGCTGCGGCTGCCAGTTTGCCAAGAATGTGCGGCAGGCTTGCTGCCAGGCTGTCTTCACGTGGCTGGGCAGCAATGGTCACAGTCGCACTGCATTGTAGTCTGGTTTCTACCTCTTATTATTGTTAAGTGACAGTCCTCCTGGCGAACATTGCTGTAGGCATGTCAGCTACATGAACCTGTTCAGCACCACGATTAGCTGGGGACCAGTCAGCTGAAGCTGGAACCTCATATTCGTTTTCGATCACTTGTATCAAAATTGGAGTCCGACAAGTCATAGTCCAGTTCAGAGATAATAGGCAAAACTTCGTCCTTGGAGTATTTTGCTTTACTCATTCACTTTGATTTCTCACCATTATGTCAGTGCCATTTTTGCCGTTGTTTGCGCCTTGCTACTCACGCGAGCGCAGGAAATCTCAGTCAAACCAATAAAGCTAACTTTATTTCTAGCAACGAGAGTCCAACTAAAACATAATGGTTGGTTTTGTCACAGTTTACTGTTGATTACCATCGTCAACTCCTCCTTTTGACAAAAGTCAACATCAGTCCTGAAAGAGTTAAGGACATTCAAATATCTTCTTCTGCTTCATGTTTTGCAACGGGAATGTTTGGAGCTCTGAAATTTGCTCTATTGATTTGATACTCTGATCCTGAAGACATAAAATAAGCATCTACGTCAAATATACTGTATAACTATTTTAACTACCAAAGACATATGTACAGTACTATATATCTGGTTTCCTAATTAAAAAAAAAGCTTACAGCTGTACAGAAATTAAAGATTACATCATCCTACATAATAGTTAAATATATTATATCCAGTCATTCCCCAAACCTTGTTAAACCAATTGCAGGGTCACAGTGGGCCACATCATTCCTGGTAGAAAGTTAGGAGGCCAACCTGAGTAGTGTACCCATTAATTACAGAAAACAAACACACAAGGTCAGTTTAAATTAACTAGTGAACTTAACTTACACAAATTTAGGGTGGGGGAAGAAAATCAGAGAACTTTAAGAAAAAAATACCGGAGTGGGATTTGAACCCATCTACTATAGCTCATTGCAATACAGTCAGTTTGAGCGGTAATATTATACTGCTTGTTAGCTTGTTTGATGTTTCCCCTAGTGCTGTTCCATTAATAATTCTTTAAAACATTTTTGGTACCTGATACATGTTGTGGTATGCAGAATAAATCAAATTAGGAGGACACTACAAATGTAATATTAAAATGAAGTGAATTACTATTAAATGTGACACTGCACATCATTTAAAAGTGCTACAATATCTGTACCTTTTTCTTTTTTATTGTTAATGTGTATCCCAGACAATATTTCTCCATCTGAGAAACAGTGTCAGCATATGGCCATTTCTCATTTAGACTGAGGCAGAGAGGTTAGTGCATTCATTTGGTCCAAGTAGGATAGATGACTGTAACACACTTCTTGTGAGTATGATAAATAAAACCAAATCACAATGTCTGTAAGATAATGGCCTTTGAAACTTGCGGTTAAAGTACAGGGTAGCATCTGTGAATAAATATACATAGGAGTAATTTTATATTGTGTGATATTAAGATTATAAATAGTAAAGAGTACACAATTTAGAATCTATTACAAGGTTCACCTAATCCTTTGACACTGACGTAACAAAAGGTTGTTTTTCCAGCTATTAACTCTTGCCAGTCATTTTTTGTCTTCCTCAATAGGGAGCATCCACATTCCTAATGGCGCACTTTGTAGAAAAGCAGGAAATGTTGTGTTTTGCAATTTTAACTAGAGAGTTATTTTTAATAGGGCTGTGGCAAATCAGAAGCATCCTGGCAGTCACAGGCTTAAGGTAGGAATCAACACAGGGCTGCCTGCCTGTCCAATGAAGGACACACCACTGTCATTTAACAGGTTTAACCAGAGTCAACCTATTGTGACACACAACCCCTGTACCAAGATCTCTCACGTCATAGGGTGTCTTGTGGCATTCCTATAGGAAAGATTTTATTTTCTTGACACATTGAGTGCAGTGGCAAGGTTTAACAGCACATTTGACTATGTGGCTATGTGTGCAAATTAACAATCTGTTTTTGTTTTTCCCCTTTAAAAATCAGGATTGCATTTTTTATAACTTTAGTGGAAAAACCTGGTAGGAATATCCCAGATCAAGCCTAAAATGGTTTACTAACCTGATTGGAGGAGTGAGGTTCTGTTTGATTCATTGTACAATCATACTTGCTGAAAACATTCTCATCAAGATTAAGTTTATGAGTTTAAAATTTAGAGGAAAGCATTTTTTGTTTTCTATCATAAGGGGCATCATCATTTCTGATGGTTGACATTATACAAAGATAGGAAAAATTGTGTGTGAAAATTATGTTTTGCAATTTTACTTTTAAAGTTGCTTTTGATAAAATTGTTTACAACACAAATGATATTTTTAGTAATTTGTTTTGCAGTTAAGCATTTGTAAGTAAATTAAACCTTATTCTTGTTTATATCACAGTGTTAACTTAAAGCTGTCTTGGAGGGGAAAATGTTTCATTTTGCAAACTGCAGACTACTATTATATTATTTTGCTTTAACGGACCAGGATGAAATGAATTTACTGGACATTAATTACAGGCATTGCAAGCAGGTACAATCAAACACTCTGATCAGAGTCATTCATCATATGGACAAGATAGCTAATCAAAAGTATATAATGTCACATTTCTCAGAATCCCACATGTGCCTTTAACATATTTCACACAGATGCAATTGGGAGACAGCTTGAAGGCTTATCTTGTGGTAATTCCAACTTTAGTTGAAGGTTGGCACTGTTGCCTAATGCTTCTCCTCCTTTTTCCCCTTACAGATCAGATGGCCGGGAGCCCCAGTGATGTCACTTCTGGGTCACGGTTTCCTGGCCCTGTTCCTTCCGGTCTGGCTTCTTCTTAAGGGGTGCCGCCGCCATTTTGAATCTCTCTATTGTTTGACTCCAGTCTGAAAAGGTCTATTAAAATTTTGATATCTTTTGCCTTCAAGGTGCCCTAATACTTTATCTTGTCTTGTCTCCTATTTTACACGTAACTATAGCTCACCCAAGGTTACCAAAGAGATGACGACAGCAGGGCAATGACAGAGGAAGCGACATCAGAGATAAAGACGTGTGCATATTTCATCTGAATGTCTGAAAATGTAATCTTTGAATAACACCCCTCGCGAAATCAAAAGCTATCCAGAACAACATCCACTCCCTGACCTTTCTGATTTTCAGTAAGCTTTCCTAAGACTATTTAGATCCAGACTTTACTATTTTATTTTATACTAGCCAACCCATGGCGTACCATACGCCACATAATCAGGCCGGTTTTTTAATAATTTTTAAGCACAGGGAGAAAATTTAACATTTGCAAAATCGGTAGTGTAATAAATCAGCAAGAAAAGCAACATTGTAACAATGCACGGAACGAACCAACACACAATTGTCCGTGCGGCGTAGCAAGGTGGGAGGAGGGTGTGTACAAAGTGCAGGAGCATCTAAGAAGATACATGTTTGTCGCGGATGCGAATTGCTGTATGTAGCGTGAACAACACTTTGCTATGCTGCACGTGGTCGTGCGTCGTAACCGAAAACTCGTTTTTTAAAGACTGCTCACTTCATTGTGTTTTAACCTCAGTTGTAAAGGAATGTTTTAATGATCCCATGGGATACCCCTCGCAAACAGTTTTACACGCTGCATATGGCGATTCACCTCCGCGAGAAACATGCCTCTATTAACAGTCAACGTGTGTGAGGGGGGAGTGTACAAAGGGTAGGGACGAAAAAAGTGGGAGCGTATTAGCGTGGCAATTCCACGGTTTGCAGCCCGAATGGGGTTCAACGGCTTACCCACGCCTAGACACACGCTCAATCTCATGCATAATTATTTATTGAATGGTAAACACTTTTGAAAAGACACGGTTGTCTAAAACAGGTTAGTGTGAGAATACAACAGTAAGTGAATGAAAAGATGGAACTCTGGAGAGAGCAAAATACAACACAATAGTGAACCCGCGGCATAACAAATGCTGCATAATTATTTATTGATGGTTGAACACTTCTGGAAAGACACAGGGACACCCCTCGCAAACTGTTCTACACGCCGCATACAGCAATTCACATCTGCGACAAACAAACTGTTATACACACTGCCTACAACGAATCACATCCGCGACATGATTTTTCCTAGATGGTCCTGTCGCGTCCACCCTCACACTCGAAGCATACACACTGCCTGCTCATGTGTCCGGTCGCAAGCCGCGTCCTGCCTCGTTCTCGAAGCATACACACCGCCTGGATATGTGTCCGCTCGCAAGAGAAACTCACGGAGAGCCTCCCACCAGCTGCCTGTGTGTGTGCCTCTGTCTGTCTCTGGCGCGGCTTTCTCTGGCGCTGCCTCTGTGTGAACCGGTCAGGCACAAAGAAGGTCAGCTGCTGACAGAGCGTCTCGACTGTTGCAGGGCCTGCATTGGTGAAGCAGGTGAGACGGTAATGAAACAGAGGCACAGGGCTTATTGGTTTTTAAAGACTGATTCCTTCATTGTGCTTCAACCTCAGTTTTAAAGGATTGTTTTAAGGATTCCATGGGATACCCCTCGCAAACCGTTTCACATGCTGCATATGGCGATTCACCTCCGCGAGAAACATGCCTCTATGAACAGTCAACGTACCTCGGAGGTACATGACATTAACCTGACCTGCACTGCATGTGGCCTCTATGACAGACGAACATAAATGATGCCATTTTTTCTGTGTCGTCGCGTCCGAGTTGGTGGGCGTGGCCCTGCGAGTTGTCGTCGTATCCAATGGTCTTGGAGTTGGTGGCCGCGGCTCCTTCCTGTGTGCGCCATAGGTGTCTCACTTGGCGGCTTAGTGAATCCACGCCCCTTCCGGCGTGCTTTTCATGGTTGTCTTGCCTTAGTAAATTATATATATAGATTATATTTTCTTCTATTTGGTATTGGTATATTCTAATAAATACCACATTGTTTTTTGATATTTTCTATACATTGTATTTTATCTATTGAAATAATAAGAGGGCGTCAAGTGTGGGAATATTGCTGCTTTCTTGGCCACAGGGTTTATCAAGGTAATATTTAAAACAACTGCAGCAAGATAAGACATTGCTTGGTTGGTAAGTGGCATATAACTGAAAGAGTGGCGCTTTTATGTGTGTCGCATGGACATCCACATGTTTGTTAGTGCTGGTGATAATGAGTACCTAAGAAGAAAATTCTATCAATTGGCACAACTCAAGACTTTGTCTGCCTAAGATCTCTATACGTAAGTGTATATATGTGTGTGTTATTCTTCAAGGGAGGGAGTAGATGAACATAGTAAATGTTACTGGCAAGTCTTACAAACTTTACAACTATATAAAGCACTTTATGATATCATTAGAACTATTAATCTCAGAATCCATTCATCCACCCATCCATACATTTCCTAAGTCATTTCCCCATGAAAGGGCTGTGGCAATCTAGAAAAGTAGCATTTTATGATAACATAGGTAAGAAAAACTGCATAGAAAAATCCCAGATCATGTTTAAAATGTTTTGGTACCTGATTGGTGGAGTGAGGCTCTACTTGATTCATTGTTCTTTAGTGCGCAATCATTTAAAAAAATCAGTGGCCAAAGATACTCATTGAAGTATCCTCACATCAGTATTACGCTTATGGATCATATACTTTAAAATTTGGAGGAAGGCATTTAAATTGTGCTTGATTCTGAAATATGAATAGGAATATGACAATTTATGTCAAATGAAACTTCTTTGTGAAAAAGTATGAATCATTGCTAAGCAGAAACTAAATTTCAATGGTTTTATAGATCCCAGCTCTTTTAGGTGGGTTGGTGATCCAAAAGGACAAAGGTAATTGACTTGGGTGAAAAAAAAAAAAAATGTTTACTTAGCTTTTAAGATTGTCCCTGGTTTTTCTTAGAGGTTTAAGTGATAATAGGAATGTTTTCTGGCAGTTTTCAGTGCACTTAGTTACCAATTTTCTTTGTCAAGAAAAGTGAAAGTAAAGTGAAGTCAAAGTAAAAAAAAACTCTGAATCAGTTAGAGATATTTTTAAACAGTGGGAAGCAAAATGCAGAATGAGCAAAAAATTGAGAAAAGTACATCAAAGAATCTAAAGGACGAGCATTAAGAAATCATGCTGTTTCCCAGGTGAAGCATAATGATGAGGTCTGTGAGGAACAGGTGATGAATGAGGTCTTAAAGATGACCATGGAACTTAAAGGATGCTGATGAATTCAGTATTTGATTTTCTGAAAAGATAATGAGGCAAAATCAGTGTAATAAAACCAAAAAATAACGAAAGAAGAGGGTTGTATCGCTTTTGAATAATAAAATCTACATGATAAAATATCCATCCATTATCCAACCCACTATATCCTAACTACCAGGTCACAGGGGTCTGCTGGAGTCAATCCCAGCCAGCACAGGACAGGAACAAATCCCAGGCAGGGCACCAGCCCACCGCAGGGCGCACACACACACCAAGCACAATTTAGGATTACCAATGCACCTAACCTTCATGTCTTTTGACTGTGGAAGGAAACCCACGCAGATATGGGGAGAACATGCAAACTTAATGCAGGGAGGATCCGGGAAGCGAACCCAGGTCTCCTAACTGCAAGGCAGCAGTGCTACCACTGCGCCATCGTGCTGCACATGATAAAATATGTAAAGCAAAAATTATTTAAAGAAAGTTCACTCATATACAAAGTCTAATCCCCCTTTGATAACCTTACTAAAAAGCTCCTCAACTTGTGCATATCCCAAAGAGGCAAAAATCCTTAATAGAAGCAAAATTTAATCTTCAGGTGGTAAAAGATTGCATTATTATGTCAACAGTTGTTTTATCTTCCATGCTGTTCGCCCCAGTATTATATAGTTCCCTCCAATGGCTATGTAATCCAATAACAATACATTTCTGATACAAATGTGAGCTTACATAAGAATGTAAGGAACAAGTTCCATCTGTGTGTGAGTCCACTGTAAAAATGAAATATAGTGTGTAAAATGCCCATTGGTCTCCATAGTTGGCTTGACACTAAAATCTTACTCTGGTACTATGGAACATACAATAAATTAGCTATGAAGAATACTATCAGGTTAGGGTGTACGTAATTTAAGTAGACAAACTGCATCATACCAGATACAGTGTGTAATCTGAAAACTAAAGCTAAACCACCTTGTACTTCTGACTATCATAATGCAGAAAACCAATTCTCATGAGAAATGCACACTTTGATGCTGTGTATGCAATGTTAAAATGTTAATTTTATCAATCAGATCAAGGTATTTGTGTGCCATTGAACAGTTTGCCACCCTGACACAGACCGGTGCAATAGCTCTAGTTAGATAAAATGGAAAGACCAAGAAATTCATCTGAAGATAAAGCAGTGTTCCTCCACAACAGGAACACTCTTGGGATTATGATATCAGCAATCCCCGTGATATTCTTCAGCCTCACTCAGACCAAAGCAAGCTGTGTGGGGCTCTTATTTAGGCTTTTAAACTAAAATCTCTATCCTCTTTCTCAAATCCTCTTAAAGCTTGTAAAAGAACACCCTTCACTTCCCTGAGAGAGGGGCTGCTGTCATTTAACTGTCTAGCACCACCCAGCACAGGGATGGGCAAACTTTTTGGCTCAACTGCAACATTGGGTTTTAAAATCTGACAGGTGAGCCAGTCCAGAGGCGAAGGAACCAAAATAAAATACATGTGACATTTATTACCTGAAAGGTAAAGATTACCTGCCTACGTTATTCAATTTCAATGGGAACAGTGTTGTTGATCACCCTTTCTTGCCAGCGCATAAAAGCTTGGTGTCAATTTAGTTATGGCAGTTCTCAGGACAGATCTCAGGTGTTCGCCATTTAACTGGGATCTGTGGTGTGCTTTGCTGATGTTCATTACGCTGAACGTCTGCTCACACACATAGGTAGAGCCAAATAACGCTAGCATCTTCTTTACCATCTTCCGAATGTTTGGAAGCATTGCTTCATTTAGTGACACGTAAAACTTATCCAGTTTCAATGAGTTAAACTTCATTAAAAAGAGTCTGACGGCTGAAGATCTATCAGTTCCAACTGCAACTCCTGTGGCGCTGTTTCAGAGTCCACTAACAGGGTACACGACACCAGCTGAGGTGACGTCTCGATTTTTTCAAAATCAGAGAATTGACGACAGAATTCTCCGCGCAGATCATCCAATGATTTGCTATAGTCCTTCACATGTTGAGGGGCCTCTTACAGCGTCACTAGCGTGGGGATATGAGTGAATATGTTGTTTGACATTTATCAAAGTCAGTTTGGCTTTGAATGCTTTCACATTTGTATACATTTCATGCACAAATTGATCTTTCCTTTGTAGTTTCATGTTCAGCACATTCATGTGTGTCAGTATGTCCAAAGTGAATGCAAAATCACAAAGCCAATCTGTGTCGCTCAGCTCAGGAAAATCCATGCCTTTTCCCATTAACTCCAAAAAATGCGCTTATCTCCCCTTTGAGCTCCCACACTCGCTGACATACTTTCCCCAAACTTAACCAGCGGGCATTAGAGTGGTAAAGTAAGTCGTAGTGATCAGCATTAGTTTCTTCAAGGAATTTAATAAACTAATGATGGTTTAGTCCCTTCACTCATATGAAGTTAACAAGCTTTATGACTAACTTTATTACATGATCAAGCTGCAACACAGACTTGCACAAGGATTCCTGGTGAATAATGCAGTGAAGGAAAATTACATCCAACTCAAGGTTTTACTCTTTCGCCTTATCCTAAATTCTTTTCAGCAGCCCAATGTTTTACCTATCAAGTTCGGTGATCCATCCATGGTGAGATTCGCAAGTTTACGCAATGGTAACTTAACTTGATGCATACCATTGTTTTTCTGTAATGCTGCTAGGTTAATTCAGAGGAAAAACTGGTTAAATGAGCTTTTAGTTACTCTGAAATAAGGATTTTGTGCCCCGGCTTTTGTCTAGATGCTCCTTATAAGTGGTGGATGGTGTGAGGGACAGCCGACATTTCATTCCGGACAGGAAGTCCCTCAACTGGGAAAAACAGCATCTAAAGGACAATACATCCCCCGGAACGCTAGATGGCAGCTCCCCATGATAGAAATGGCTCCTCGGATTCCCACAGGGCAGCATGGGACATGGAGTCCATCTCTTCAGCCCTGTTGGGTACTGTGGGTGCCACCCCGGAAGTAGTTCGGGGTCACGAGGACGGAAGTCCACAGTACGGGAAGGAAGATGTGGAGTTGACTCGGAGAAGAAATGCTTCCGGATCATGGACTATAAAAGAACTTTAGGAACTCCCAGACGACGAGTTGAGTTGGGTGGTAGGAGGGCAACGATTGTGATTTATTGATTAGTATTGTTTATTGAGAATAGTGGAGTGGTGGTGCTTTGTGCACTTAATTATTATAATAAATAATAATTATTGGACTTTTACCTGGTGTTTGGCGTGGTACCTGAGGGTTCAAGGGAGCGGTAGCGCCCCCTACTGCTACAATGGACAAAATTAATTATATCTAGTCATTTTTGAAGAGCCAGATAATTTTAGCAAATGCTCAAAATGGGACTGTAAACGGGCTTAGTCACTAGTGGGTAAACATCTATTGTTTTCAATAGGAGCAACCGTGTTTCATGCATAGTTTCATACATGTGATGAATGGTGAAGGAAGCATTGTGCAACTCTTCCTTAAGGTAGTCAATGGTCCAAAGGTAATTTATAGAAGAGACAGATCCAGGGATGTGGCTGGTTAAGGAAGGGTTCTGGGATCACACTGACAATCTAGAGAGACTACAGCTATATCTAACCTAGACCTCTTGTGCTGTAACTTGGAAAGAGGCAAATATAGTATAAATTATAGTATGATGAATGAAAAACTTAGAGACTTAACATCTTTCTTTAAAACAGCATCTAACTGACAGGAGTGGAAATGGAAAACCAATCAATGTCTCCATGACTTCCACTGTTCAGATATTATGATGTTTCTAAATGTTATGTGTTTTGTTATGTTTTTGTGCTGTTATTATAATCAAATGGTGAGGCTAAAACTGATACAATCCCTTCCAAAACTCAAAACAGGCTGCAAAAAAGATATTTTAATTAATAAATTTAATGATCAATCGTATCAAAAATAAAAAATAAATTGCAAAGGTATATGCAGATGATGAACATAAAATGCAGACAAAATAAAGGAATGTAAACAGGGGAAAAATATCAAAATGAAAATGGAAATTTGGTAGTCATTAGCCTCAAAGGAGAAGCAAGATTGAAGATAAATTGAAGTCCAAAGTACAAGCCCAATTATCTAGACCAGTGGTTCCCAAACACAGTCTTGGGGACCCACTGTGGCTGCATGGTTGAAAATACAGTAAAAGTAATATAAATTAAGAATATCATTCAGGATGAATCAAAGGTTATTAAAACTGAACACGCTTAAGGGAGTACTATTCACTTCACTATTCACTGCTCTTAATGCAGTTGATTGTTGAAATAGCAGTATCAACACAGAGGTAGAGTAAGTGATTCGCTTGGGTGTCCAGATGATCCAGACAGTAGTCATTTTTATAAAGACCTGAGCATAGGCACCAAAAGTTAATCTTTATACAGTAGTAGACTTAGGGCTGGGTTGTACCTAATGCTCAGAATGCTTGTGTTCATGCACCATGGCTGCCACACATTCTCAGCACTCTTTTGACACCTCCTCTGAGTGTTGTTCAAAATTAATGTGATGTGTGCAAGAATTGCAGTACCAGCAAAAATCTGGATGGTGTGTGTGTTCAAGTTTTCCTATGTGACATTAGCATCGTTGTTTACTATCAACATAGTGACAACCATGCCTGTGAGAACAGCTGGGATAAAATCGGCAGCTCTTTGAAAGTGGATGTGGAAATGTGCAAGACAAAATGGAATCAAATTCCAGACAGATACATCCGTGTAAAGCGGAAAATGTCTGAGAAAAGAAGTGGGGATTCAGCCATTGCAAGACAACACTGTGCCAAATCGCATTGCAGCTCCAACAGGATCAATATGTGTTCGATGTGGTGAAGTAAATCATCAAACTTAACTGCTGATATACAAAAATATTCATGGTGCTTTTCTTCATCCATTTCTCGTGTATGTAAATATATAAGCAATGCAAGCATTGCATATTCATCGTAATGACGTAATACATTTTAAGGTCTCACATATCTTTGTGTGTCACTGTCGCTGACTTTTTTTGGCACCTTTGCAACAGCATCTCACACTGCCACCTGGTGGTCTCCTCCAGATTTACTACATAAAGTAAGTACAGTCAGTACACTACTTTGTAGCAGGAGCATTCGCAAGCATACGCGTCACATAGCATCAAGTATATCACAGCCCTAAATTGTGTGATGTAACCCATGTTTTTCCATTTTGGTTGCTCCATTTCATGCTTGTGTAAGGTACTGTAACAATGTAGCAACACTAACTATTAAACTGTCACCTTAGGTTTGTATAAAATTGTTTAATTTTTAATATTTAAATGGATACCTGACTAATGTTCACAATTCCATCAATGGATGAGCTATTGTATGTTCTCTAACTTAGGTTTGTGTAAATTCAGTTCCACTTTCTCATCTTCAGCTTTGTTGTTTGCTAAGTCTAATATATGTATGGGTTTTGCCTGGTTTCTGATTTTAACTTTTCCTTTGTTTTTTTGGAATGATGGCATCAGGCTGCATACTCACTATTTTGAATCTGCATGAGAAATAATACAACTGTCAGTTTCAGATGAGCCTTTAGATTACTCTTAATACATTCCCAACAGGTCTGCCAAAAAAGATTTAAATCGATTACAATTGGTTCAGAATGCAACTACAAGAACTAAAAAGAAGAAATCAGACCACATTGCACTAGTTTTAGTGACTTCCCCCTGCTGCCTGTGTCTTTCAGAATCAATTTTAAAATACTGCTAATCTTATACATAAATGTCTACACCAGTAATATTTCAGTTCTGATATTAATTGAAGTTTTAGTTTTTATTTTATTTTATAAAATTATTTTTTATTTTTATTTCATTGTAGTTTTCAGTTGAGTCAACAATTTTTCTTTTTATTTAGTTGTGTTTAAAATTTTAGTTTTAATTTTATTTAGTTCTGGCGTTCTACATAATATTAGTACAATTTTTGTTTTTTTCTGTTGCAAGACCACAAATGCTGGCCTACACATATTTCAATGCAAGGTATGTTTCAGTCAACAAAATACACTCGCAGTTCATTACGCCATCAAACACAACTTGACTATCAATGATCAAACAGATTAAGTGGCCTAAAGAGTACAGTCAGCAAGATCAAATATTTCAACCCAAGAAATCAGTCTGTGCAAGCACGTTACTGTTAAGCTTTACAAGCACACATTGCGAGAGATTTTTTCATGTTGCAACGACACGCATTGCACAGATAGCCACACAGTGAAAATATTCGCTTGATGAGCGCCTGTAATGCAGGTGCACAGACAAGGTCCTCAGCCACCGGCGGCAGCAGACTGTATGTTGATGATTTCTGCTGCCAGTACTGAAGTAGTGACATGTGCTGAGTTTCATGGCTGGTAAGACACTGACTCCTTCAGAGTCAGATTTACAAATATATGAAACCAAAAGAGTAGCTTATTTAGTATTCAACTGGCAGCATGCACATTAACTACTGGTTATGTTTCATATCTCATCAGCATTCTTTACACAAACACAGGTAAGGCACATAAGAAAGAACGTTACATTTATAGCAGCAACAAAGAGCAGAGAGAACGCATTTGCTCCGCACCCTCCATGTGTTCTAAATTTGCCGTTGCAATTTCACAATTCAAACTCATTCATTGCAAATGAAAGTATAGAGTGGTGTACAAAAAAATGGATTTCAGTTTTGACTTTAATTGAAATATTTAGTTGTTTTTAAATGCTTTTAATTCTGATGCTTTAATCAATTTTAATACAGACTGTTCAACAAAAGGATAACAAGAAAAAAGAATATTTTATTTAAGGTCAAAATCTAGTTTTTCAATTTTGGATTATCTTTTTAGTCTGATCCCATCTCTCTATTATAAAAAAAATCCTGGGAGAGAAAGACGGGAGACAAGACGTGATCTTCACATTGAGATCACAGAAGACACTTAAATGACCCGCAAGACGAAAGAGAATGGCCACGGAGTGTCTCACGGGGACCTTAAACATGAGACTTTGTGCCAAGAGATTGACCACAATATCAAATAAGACCACAGGCAGCAAAACATTCAGTGTGAAGGATTTGAGCACACACAGATCCTGGGTCTCAGCACATATAAAGCGTTTAAGGACAATATGTTTTAAATTAAACGTAGACGACTAAGCGAAGAAGAAAGCAGTGCAGAGAAAAGAGACCCAAAACGTTGGAGAGAAAAAAGATCAAAAAAGCAAAAGAATAATCTACTGTAGGTGGAAATTCAGAAAAGAAGGAAAGTAATTATCAGCCCGGAACAAGTGGAACTGAATAAAAGCATGTCCAATCGGGCTCAGAATTAAAAGGCAGAGAGTAAAAGACAAAGTAGAACTTCATAAAGACGTTCACAAATGTTGGCGCTATACACATGAAGAGCAGGTTAAAGATTATGAAAGCAGTGGAATTCGAAAGGCTCAAAAAAGAAACATTGGCACGATACACATGTGGGAAAAGTTAAAGAATATGAAAGTAGGAAAATTAGAAAGTATTAAAAAAAGAAAGTAAAGATTGCAGTAGCGCAAATAAATGGAAACTATTACTCGAAAAAGGTAAAATAATCACCACGGACCAGGTGTCATTGAAAAAAAAGCAGGACAAAGTGAGGTCAGAAATAAAAAACAGAGTAGAAAACAAAGTAAAACATCATAAAGAGGTTAAAAAACAAGGAGACCAAACACATCCAGAGCAGGTTAGAGATAATGAAAACTGGAATTCAAAAGACTCATAAAAAACGTAGGCGCAAAACACATGCAGAGCAAGATACAGAATATGAAAGCAGAAAAAAACGAGTGTCAAAACAAAGAAAGTAAACATCGCATTAGCGCAAAAAAAGAGAAATTATTACTAAGAGAAATAATGAAAAGCCGATCTAGAGATCGAATATATGAACATAGGTGATATGTCAGAAGTATGTAAATATTGTAAGGCTTTGAAGTTTAAGTCAGAGAATTTAAAAAACGTGGTTTACCTCACATGCATTTATTGGTTACTTTGCAAAAAAAATTATTAACTGCTGATGATATAGATCGTTTTTTCTGTGCTAAAATTCCAAACATAGAAACCTGAATTATGGTACAAAGTCATTAAACACATGTCTCACTGACCTCATTTAAAAGATTCTGCATATTGGGACTCCAAAGATTCCAAATATTGTTTTTACAGAAGTTCTGAAATAAAAGTGAAACTAATGAAATAGCAACAATTCAAAGAAAAAAAAAATCTTAAAATCATGTATCCGGAAAGCCAAAACACGGGAGTTGGCGAGCGAAGCGAGTTTTTTATAAAATTGAAAATTGTTTATGGTCTTACCTTTATTTGTAAATAAAGTCCATGCACCTATCCTTCTCCACGAAAATCTCTGTCACTTTCTTGTAAAAGTCCTCCTTATTTTCCTTTAGTTTTAAAAGTCTTAATCTTCCATTTTGGCAGTCAGTCGAAATAAAAAATAAAAATAAACAGACCGCTATTAGCCAGACTGTGGAAATTCAGGATGTATAATAAATGCACGTGCAAACATTATATTGGCGACATACAGAGAGACAGAAACAGGCACGCAGCAATTGTATGCATCAACCCAGTGTGTGACGGAGAGTGCAGTCTAAGATGAAGCTTGGCTCGTATTGTTGCTGCCGCACCTCTCCCCTGTATTTGATCAGGAAATGCGCAAATTCAGTGATTCTGACTATATAAATGATCAAAATTGTTAGAATCATACAGCAAACAAACTTACTACACGGACAAGTGAACACATTTATTTTATGTTATCATTATTAGTTTTTTTTTATTTTCATGATGACAGGTGAGACCGCATGTCCCTGCTTGAAGTGCAGTCATGGTACCAGAGAAGTGCTAGACTTCAACTAATTACTGACCCAGCTGGCTCTTGCACTGAAACTCTTCTTCTCAAATGCTATATTTGCTTTAATTATCATCTGCGCCGTAATTAAAGTATTTCCACACATTACTTCCTTGCTTTCTACACACAAACATCTGTGCAAAACCATCGCCATCGTCAACCACACGTGCTTACTGCTTCAACCCGTAGAACCAAATGTGCGCAACAAACAAACAAAAGCCCTTTGTGGAAGTTGTGCCACGTGACTATAGTTAGCCTAAGGTACAAGATCACTGCAAAGTGCCCAGCACAACATAACTGAATGCTCAGGGTGACCTACAAACAAACCCTCTGCACAACTGAACCGGATTGAACGAAAATGGTATTACTGTTTTTTTCATTGTTACTCAATTTTTGTTCTCCTTTTAGTTCATTCACATATCACAATTTTTTTATTTATATTTAGTTTTAGTTTCTCTGTGTGCCTTAATTTCAGTTCTTGTTCTTGTAAAACGAAAAACAATATTTTTAGTTCTAGTTCTCACTTTCATTTATCACTGGTCTACACATAGAAGTGTGTCTGTCTGGCCCAGAAGTGAGAGGTGGAGTCGGGCAAAAGGCTCCACCTCTGAGGATACGCAAGCGAGGCCAGCACGTCAGCAGAACAAAACATCCGAAGAGTCACTCACTTATCCACTTTTACAGAAGCATAACAAGCACATCTGCAAAACGGTATTCCTTTTACTATTCCTCTCGACGTTAATACACAAGCATATCGGCAAAACGAAACCTTCGAAGAAAGACAGTCGCTTGCCAAGAGTAGTTCCTTTCATTTACCTGAAAGCTTTACATTTTAATTTTTTTCAATGGTTTCTAGGACCCCACAGCTAGTTGTTTATAAGGCTTTTAATAATCTTGCACCTTCGTATATCTTGGAATGTTTGTCCCTTTATAGTCCTAATCATAACCTTAGATTCTCAAATTCTGTTTTATTTGCTATTCCAGAGTACCTAGGGGATACATCAGGTCAACATGACAGAGTTGTTTAAATCATATCCTGAAGCTTACTTTTTAGTCTATCTTTTTGTTAAATCTGCAACTAATTACATTGTCTTTTGTCTTCTCTTCTCCGGTGCAGCCCTGTATCACCACCTTCTAGATGAAAGTCCCTGAGGCTAAGGGAAGAAAGAATACCATTGAGGCTTGTTTCTTAAAAATATCTGCCCTAACTGACGTTCTCTTTTATAATTTTTTTGTATCTAAGATATACAATAGAATGGTCACAAATCCCTGAAGGTTTTTCCTCATCCTATTGACCATCTGACCCTTAGTATAATTAGTTTATTTGATTATTATTTTTCTTTTGTTTCCAATTAGCACCATTTGTAAAGCACCTTGAATTATACTTTGTATTGAATACATTGTTGTCTTGAGGTCCAGTTCATTATGTAGTTTAATTCACTTACAGCTGTCCTGGTTTCTTTTTCATCACTTGTAAGATCCTACACAATATGGGTTCTATTGCAAATTATCTTGCCTGTGCTCAAACTGCTTTTGTCCCCTTTTCCCTTACTCTGCTGGTACTTTCATTAGCTTTTGATGTGGTTCCCTGATTTTACTCTCCCCACTCTCTTGATAAACTTAAAATCATGGGCTCTATACTGAACTAGTTCAATTCCTGATTTTTATGATCACGTATTCCATGTCTCTTAGAAAAACGTGTTTAGTGGTCTACTCTTCAATCACGTTTTTAAGTGCTCTACTCCTTGATCTCTACTGTTCCTCTTGTTTCTTTTACCGTCTTTCATTTTTATGCCAAATATAGTCACCTTCTCTATATTTTGTCATTTTTTTCAATCTCAGTCATATACATTATCATCATATATCACTCTTGAGTGTATTCCACAGATGATGAACATTATCTCTAAGTAAAACATTTTTAATATCTTCTGCTTGCTTTAGTTTCTCCCACCAGAGGTCTTTTTTTCGATAAATTGTGACTGAAAATATCACCATCTAACTTTGACTCCTTTAATCAGAACACTTCTTCAGTGATGCAGTTTTACTACTTCTCCTCTCTGATCTTTTAAAAGATCTAACCATTCTTTTTATCTTTTTCACTCAATTCCTTGATCATGTGTCTGACATGTTAGCACAGTTCTGTAGGTGAAGGCTGGATAACTGCTTGTGCTAGAAGGCAGAGAAATGCACATAGTTTAAAAAAACACAGAAGTTTGTCTCAGTAAAAGAATTAAAATACTGAAAAGAAATATATTTACTATGGGACTTTCACAAACAACGTAGAACAGATGTTGGCATCAGTTATACCTAAAGGCTGTAAGACGTTCAGTGTGTGAAAACCCATCAAAATGTTAGTTCATAGTTCTTTCAAAGATTCTGAAGGGGGTTATCTAATGAGCAACACAGATTTTCAGGAGAACACGAAGACAAACATGTCATAATTGTAATTCCCTTAGAGGCCATTAACAATACAAAGAATAAACATTTTAGTCAGAATCCAGCCCTGAGGACTTTACTTGAAGAAGCTGAAATTCAGAGTGTGCAAACTCCTCACAGACAATAACTTGGCACAATATTCAAAGCCAGGAACTTGGTTTCAGTAGATTTGAGAATGTTAGGCTATAAGATGCTTTAATCTTATCATTTTAAAAAAGACAGAAGTTAAATAGAAACCAGTAATAAAAATGTATGTTTCTTTAACAGCATTTCAACATCCCAAATAGATCAGAAGCAGAAATGGAGCTGGGCTATATCTGTGTATAATGGAAATGTAATGAAATGCCCAGCAAAATACTAGGAATTAGGTAAGGAACATTGCTAATCTAAGTTGGGTGGAAGATGGAGAGAGCATAGAAGCGAAGATTTATGACCTCAAAGTTAAAAAGGTTGAAACATACCAAAGTACAGTTTAATAGTGAAAAGGAATGGAAGGTAGAGCAAAGCTGAAACAATGTGAAGAGATGGTTTGTGATGGGTGAGGAACTGTGGCACTTTCACAGGAGCTTATCTTGGTATATAAGTTGAAGCTTTCTGCCAATATGTCTACCCAATTACCTTATGCATGACTTTGGATTTTGTGCTAGAACTGTTTCTGTAAGACAGCATAACAGGAAAGATGAAGCCAGTATTAAAGTACAATTCAAATGGTTCCAACTGCATTCTGTGTGACAAGCCAATTGGTGTATTAGGACATACAATGATCAATCCCTTGGTGTTGCCAGAGCAATAGTCATAAGCTACAAAAGCACCAAAAACATTCCTATACAGCAGAAATTTAGGTCAAGTTTTCTTCTCCATTAGTTAAATGGCAATGACAGCTACACAAGTAAACATCAGCACCAGTCTGTGTGGGAACTCATTTGTTTTTCAGGTGTGGTGGAAATGGCAGGATGCTCCTGCATTGCTGACTAAAGAATGTTGTCAAGCCATCCTGATGCAATACCATGAAAAGGCAAAGCCATTTTTTTAAATTTAGATTTTCACAACAGTGTGTGCAAGATTGGGTAATTATTCAAATATTCAGTAAAACTATGCAGTTGTAGTGTTAGCTTTGGAAAGAATATGGATTTGAAGAAGAAGAAGAAACATGGAGCTGTGATCATTTCAGTATGTTCTCTTTGATAGTCATTTAATCAACTTTCAGTTGCAGTTTTGAAAATAGTAGAATTAAAAATGGCCAAAAACATTAGGTAGAAGTTGTTAATCATTTACCAATTAGGCAAAAAAAGTATAGAATACTATCAACCCAATGATAATAACATTTAATTTGTACAAAAGTAACGTGCAAAATTAAACCAATTTAAAACAATTTAATGAAATTGTACTTGTTGTTGGCAAATGCTCTTGCTTGGCGACCTATGTTCTTATTCAAAACAGCAGTTTACGCTTATAAGGTTTCCCCAGTCTATACATTTCTAACCCACTTATCCACTTGAGGGTTGCAGACTGCTGGTACTTATTCCAGCATTATTGGGAATCTTGTGGGAGTCAGCTGTCCGTCTCACATGCACATATTCAAAGTCACTCTGGCTGTTTTGTTTATTGACAGATTTCAGCAAACTTCTCTCAGACAATTGGAAAGGTGAATTTTTTTTTTTCTGCTTTTGTTTCTTTCTTTTTTTTTTTCTTTTTAAGTATGAACCAAAGGATTGTCTGACTGAGGAGAAGTCAATACATTAGAATCTGTAATTGCAAACTAAACCAGCAGCATTAAAAACTAGAATAAAGCCAAAACCAGAATCTAACATAAACTATTTTTTTCTAACATGAAATTATTTTGGCAAAGTCTTCCCGAGATTCAGATGTACTTAAAATCACATGGTGCTCCTTTATTTCATGTGCAGTGCAGCTTGAGATATGACCACTAGCTTAAAAAAATGAAGGTAAGAAATATAAATAAAGAAAAAAAAATATATTACTTGTGCAATCTTAAAACACTAGATAGTTTAAAATCACACTAAATCAGGGTTTCATAAACCTTTTAATCTCGTGATCCATGCAATCTTACCCTTCTTAGTCTATTCAAGACCTATGATGATTATCAGAATGGCTTTCCCCTTGAAGAATCACCGCTATCACCTGAGATTCCTATTGGAGAGTTGGCTTCGATGATTGTCATAGTAGAGTAGAGAGTCCCTCTTATAAATGTCCCACTTGGGGAATCCCTAACAACTTATAGCAACTCACAGTAACATACTTCACAAACCATACCTGATTCATTGTCATTGTATACAATAGATGCCTCATGACCTTACTTGATCCAAGGTGGAAACCAACGACCGAAACAGCTTAAGAAACTCTGAACTAAATGATTAGAACAGGAACTTTGCCGCAATGGCACTCAGCACTGTACCATCACATTTTTGCTGAACAGCCATTAAACTACATTCTGCTTAACTTTTTGCTTTTACATGAGCATTTAAAAGAGGACCATCATACTCTTCCAGGTAGAAATGGTCTTCTTTTACAGCACAATTATATTTGCTTTGATGTCTGAAAAGGGAAGTGGTAACACAAAATAAAATATTAAAAAAAATTACTGTTATGGAAAGTAAAGCGGATAGCCAACCACTGACTAAGGAGTAATGTATAAATTCAAAGCTATCGATACTTGATAGAAATTAACTTTGGCATGCGAGTGTTGAGGTTTCTTCCCAAATTTCTTTTAGTATGAAGGTTATGGTTTTTATTCAGTTACTATATTTTATTTAGTACCGTGTATGTATACTTCACACTTATTAAATCATTTTAAGAGTAGATCTAAATTTAAATAAGAATCCTGGTGTCATTAATAATTTTAGAGCAATTTTTCTCTTTCCATTGTTAAGCATAGTTTTTGAAAAGTTTGTCTTCCTTGGGACTAAATGCCAAGTTAGTTATTGGATCTAGCAGAGGAGTACTGAAAGGAAATGGAGAAGGATTTAGGAAGAAAGCATGGAGACTTCCAGTAAACCGGCAGGAACAAAATTAGACAGAACCTATTTGTACCAAAGGGAATATTTGGCTTTTCACAAAAGTTCAATAAATCTACTCTCTATATATAAAATCCTAAGCCTAAAAGTACAATGATTTTGTGCAACGATTTTATGTGACATTTTTATGTCACTTTCTTGTCAGGTTTTAAATCAGGCTTATTTTAAAACCTACATATTTATATAATAATAATAATAATAATAATAGATTTTATTTATATCGCGCTTTATATTTAACAATCTCAAAGTGCTACAAAAGAAGAATAAAATTAACAAACAAAAAAATCTATAGAAATAAATTAACAGAAAGCCTTTTTAAAAAGATAAGTTTTTAGGCTTTGTTTGAAGGCATCAATCGACTGTGGGGCTCTCAAGTAGTCGGGGAGGGATTTTCACAGCCTCGGCGCCACCGATCACCCATAGTGCTAAGTTTAGTTCTGGGAACTTGAAGAGTGTTGATATGCACAGAGCGGAGGGTGCGTGGGGAAGTATGAAGGATAAGGAGTTCCTGTAAATACAGGGGAGCAGATCCATAGATGCACTGATGGGTAAGGAGGGAAACCTTATACTCAATTCTAAGTGGTACAGGGAGCCAGTGAAGGGTTTTCAGGATAGGAGTGATGTGGTCATGCTTTCGCACCCTCATCAGGATCCTGGCAGCGCTGTTCTGAATGTACTGGAGTCTCTGGATACTCTTGCCAGGAATCCCAATGAGGAGCGCATTACAGTAATCTAGCCTGGACGAGACAAAGGCATGGACAAGCCTCTCTGCATCTGCCAGGGTAATTATTGGACGGAGTTTAGCAATGTTCCTGAGATGGTGAAAAGATGACTTACAGAGATGTTTAATGTGGGTGTCAAAAGTTAGTTGAGAATCCATTTTAACACCCAAGTTTGTAACAAATGTAGAAAGAGGTATCTTTTTTCCAGAGAAGGTGATACTGGTGATGGTAGTGGAACGAAGCTGGTGTGGTGTGCCAACTAAAATGGCTTCTGTTTTAGATCTGTTTAATCTGTTTAATATATATATTCATATATATATGTTTGGTATCATTCTTTTCAGAATTTATCGAACTTTAATGTTGTTAGATTTTCAGGTTCTTATTCCATTTTTAAATTATAAACTAAAATATTAAGAAAGTCGTGGTTTTTAATATCAAGAAAGTCATTTTTTTTTTTTTTTGATCGAGTAAACTTTCTCTCACTAGAACAAACTATTAAAAAAAATAATCTATTCATATTGTATTTAGGTGATTTAGTTGATTGAAGGTCGAGTTACGATGACCCAATGCATACCACTTTAGTTTTCACGTGATTTTTCCTGTTATTTAAATGAGTCATTTTTTTTTATTATTGTTTTTATCTATAAGAATGTCAGTTAAAATGAATGGATAATTTATTTAGTCTCTTATAAATACTCATCTAGCATAGTGGACCTCAGTTTAATGGGAATACTCCAACTGGTAACAAAGTAAATATTTTATTCTCATTTCATTATATTTACTCCGTTAAATAATAATTCATTTTTCTTTTACATATTTATAGAATTCCGTGATTTTTACTCCAATAAATAATAATTTTTCTTTTGTACATTTACAGATTTTACTAATATTCTGGCCGTAACTGGGGGTTGGGCGCTAAAAGTGCTAGGGGGCTTGGCCCCCTAGTAAGTAAATAAATAAGTGATAAATATTATAATAAACAAAAACACACAAGGATTATTAAAAAGATAAAACTTCTGGCTAGACTAAAGATAACATAAGTCATAGTCACAGTGACGCATTAGAAAACTGTACAGTGGAACCTCGGTTTGCGAGCATAATTCATTCCGGAAACGTGCTCGCAGTCCAAAGCACTCGTATATCAAAGTGAATTTCCCCATAAGAAATAATGGAAACTCAGATGAATCGTTCCATAACCCAAAACTATTCATATAAAAATGATTAATCTATACTAATAAAAGGCAAAGCCCTCACTCACTCACTCACTCACTCACTCACTCACTCACTCACTGACTCACTCACTCACTGACTCATCACTAATTCTCCAACTTCCCGTGTGGGTGGAAGGCTGAAATTTGGCAGGTTCATTCCTTACAGCTTCCTTACAAAAGTTGGGCAGGTTATATATCGAAATTCTACGCGTAATGGTCATAACTGGAAGCAGTTTTCTCCATTTACTGTAATGGAGATGAGCTTCAACGCCGTGGGGGCGGAGTTTCGTGTGACATCATCACGCCTCCCACGTAATCACGCAGTACATAGAAAACCAGGAAGACCTCAAAAAAGCGCTTAAGAAAACATGCATTATATAATTGAGAAGGCAGCGAAACAATAAGAAGCGAGCGAGTGACATATACAACCATATTCATGAGTTCTGCTACTTCGGAAACAAAGCACGATGTAAACCTACACTTTAAATTAAGTTCATAGACAGGCTGCCGCTGGCGTTTGTAATTTAGTGCCTGCCCATATAAGGCCGTCCGTCAGCGGCAATCCAATAGCAAACTGCCACGGGTAAATATTCACGGGTGAAGGACTGTGCTTATGGAGAGGAAGATGAGATGGTCAGGGTGGTGTTTGACACAAACTCAGCGAAACTGCGAGAGAAAGTTTTAAGTGCCAGGACTAAGGTAACATTAAATACAGCCATGGACATAGCACGAGATGGCACCAGCACAGCTGGGAACCTTCGATGCATGTACACCGAGCGGCTCACGTGAACTGACGCAGTGCACAGATAAAAGGCAACAGTTCCAAAGAGCTGAACAAAACCGAATTACACAATTGAAAAGGCAGCAAAAATATGAAGCGTCTCATACATACAAGCATATTCATAAATCCAACTACTGCGGAAACAAAGCACACGTTGGAAAAAGTCAATGTCCCGCTAAAGGAAGACAGTGTAAAAAAAACCCGTGCATGCAGTGTGTCAGGTCTCAGATAAAGAAGAAGACGAGCTGTTTATTGATGCAGTAAGAAACGAATCGATGAATGAAACCTGTCATCTTTACAACGATTGACAAACACGGAATGTAACTTGAACACAACACATCCTACAAATACGAACCTGATTGAAAGAAATAATGATAATCAAATCCTTGATGACAGCAACACTCAGTAACACTCACAAAACAAATACTGTATATTGACAGTCATGTTACGTTATTTTTAAAATGTTCCCTTTTCTTTTCTAGCTTTTTAACACACTACTTCTCCGCTGCGATCGCGGGTATATATATATATGTATATATATATAACCCGATCTACATACTCGAATAATGGATACTTTATTCGCCATCAATGATTGTTTTGGTAAAGCCATACTCAGTGTATTCATTAGATGAGCGGTAAAAAGTAAGGCGAGGGAGGATGACTTATTGAGGCATGCAGGCTGTAGTCTTGCGTCAACTCTATCTGAATTGCGCGATCACATTTGAAAAAATATATCTTTTCAAGTTCTATTTAGTCCATATGTGTCAAACTCAAGGGCGCGGGCCACATCCGCCCGGCGTGTAATTATATCCGCCCGAGATCATTTTATATACTGTATTATTGTTATTAAAGCCGGGTATATGAAGCGCTGGTAACACAATAAACTACAGATCCCATAATGCAGCGCTTCAGCTGCCTTGCCAACACTTACCGCGTTAATCAAGTCTACCTTATGATGCTGCAAGTTATTGCGAAGCTAGCTCACACGATGCTGAAGAGAAAAGTTGATTCTGAAAATAGAGCCTTTAAAACCGATGGGAGGCTGAGTATATGTTTACTGAACCCGTGTGTCTCATTTGTGGAGCTAATGTGGCTGTAATTACAGAATTTAATCTAAGACGGCACTATAAAACAAAACATCAGGGTAACCTGAAAGACCTGAATGCAATGCAGAAGATACAGAAAGCAGAAGAATTAAATAAGAATCTGACACTTCAGCGGACGTTTTACCCGTGCACAATCACAAAGTGATTTCAATTGAGCTGCTTTTATGGGAGACACAACCACTTGCCCCACTTTCCCTGTTGCCAAGTAATGTTAAACCAAGTCGTCACTACGGTGTTCCCAAATACACACTTTGCTGATAAACTGAGCGCACTGAGTTTGCACGGCGCTTTGGTGACTTTGAAGAACAAAAAAAGTCCGTCTACATGCGGCTCGAACCTTGTGCATGTTTGGTAGCACATATCTGTGTGAGAAGCTCTTCTCAGTGATAAAGACTAACAAAACAGCACACAGGAGTCGCCTCACTGATGAGCACCTGCAATCCATCCTGAGAATCTCCACAACACAGAACCTCACACCAAACAGAAACGAACTTGTTGCCAAAAAAAGATGCCAGGCGTCCAGCTCTAAAATGACATATGAGCAAAGACAACTGAATGATTTGATTTGTTATTGCTGAAAGGAACACATTTTATTTATATTTCCAGGTTTTGTTATGCAGCATGTTCATATTTGAATTTGTATAATTTTGACAGGATATATTTTTATGGAGAGCAAAATCTTTTGGGATATTTAAAATCTAAGTTTATTTTTTTATATAAAATTACATAAGAGTAAAGAAATTTGAATGTTTGTTCTTTTAATGTTTACTTTATTTCTAACTTGTATAATTTAGACAGGATATATTTTTATGGAGAGCAAAATATTATAAGTTGTTTAAGGTTTGAGTTGATTTATTCAGGAATAATATTCCTGTCTGTTTTACCATTCCTACCAAAGATATTTCTGTCGACTAAATAAAAATTCCTTCTATTTAAAATTTAAATAGAACTTGAACAAATCGATAGTTCATAATATCCACGCAGACTTGCACATAAGAGCGGAGTTATCCGTTTTAACAAACAGCGTATTGCACTGATACTGAAATAGCTGTGTGTGTATATATGTAGATATGTATGTATATGTATATATATGTTTATATATGTGTGTGTGTATGTATATATATATGTATTTGTGTGTATATATGTGTGTGTATGTATGTATGTGTGTATGTATATGTATGTATATATATGTATGTATATATGTGTGTGTGTATATATATATATATATATATTATATATATATATATGACAGCAACACTCATCACTCACAACAGTGACAAAACAATTACATTGACAATCATGTTACGTTATTTTCAAAATGTTTCCTTTTCTTTTTCATTGCTTCTTTTACACACTACTTCTCCGCTGCGAAGCGTGGGTATTTTGCTAGTACAAAATATAAAGTAAAAATACATAAAACAAATTACGCTGCACTTTACCTTTAAAAAGAATCATGGCTGATGTGAGTTTCTAAACTCGCGGAAGAGTGTCCCAAAGCAATTGCAGTCTCCCAGCGCTGTAGCATTTTGCCGTATAAGCATATCCAAAAAGATCGCGGACATGCTATAAGTGCCTTCCGTCAATGGGTGATACAAGGAACATTATAAAGACCCACTACAATAAAAAACCGCGCTGTTGCTGTTTCAGCTGAATAAAGCCGGTGTTATTAAAGTTCTGAGACTCGGCTTTGTGTTTTGGGGCGCAAGACGGGGACTCGCACTTCACAGCACACACATGGTGCACGCTCACACACACACAGTCACAATGCTGTAGTAAACAGTATACACTTGTACGGATGTTGACTATATGAGTGAGGCACACAGACTCAGACGGAGAATAGGAGATGATTGCCCTCAAGAGAAGAGAAGAGAAAGAGAGAGACACGCGAGCGAGATAAGGAGAGAGAGAGACAGGAGCCCGAGCGAGAGAGATAGAGAGAGAGAGACGTGATCGAGAGAGATAAGGACAGAGACGCGCACAAGAGAGAAGAATCATCAGCTCAGTTGTGATCACATGACGCTCAGCAGACAGTGTATCCATACTACTCGTATTGCAAGACATCACTCGTTTATCAAGTCAATATTTATTAAAAAAATTAGCTCGTCTTGCAAAACACTCGTAAACCAAGTTACTTGCAAACCGAGGTTCCACTGTATATAGAAAATCAAAAAAGGGAAACTATTTTACTTGAAAAGTGTGTGCCTTCACATATAATTTACACCTTTTAGTCTCCCAGCCTTGAGAAAGAATTGGAAAAAAAAACAAATTGAAAGTTAATTCCATGCAGAACATTCAACAACTGAAGTGTGCTTTAATCTTTTGTTATTTTTCCACAACAACAGTAACTTTCACATTTTTTTACTTTTGCAGATGCACGCTGACACAGCCCTTTCTCTACTGCCTTCAAATTATTGATTGTATTTATTGTCTTATTGATTCTAACTCTTGGAAAGTCTCTTTCTTGTGATTTAAACAGCTTATGTTATTGCCAAAGGGTAATTGTTATGCTTATATTATATGTTAAGAGTATAAAAATATGCACATGTTTTGGAGTACAGCACAATCTGCTCACAGATCCAACCAAAGATCAATGCTATACACCTTTCATTAAAGTGGTTATTGAATTTAATAATGAATTATTAAGATGTAGCCGTACTCACCTATTTTCTCTGGGTATTATTTTTCTTGCTGACATATTAAAATTTGTAAAAAATTGAACATTATGTTTGATTGGGTCAGCAAGGCAGTTGTTCTTTGCATTTAACAATTTCTTGAGCATTGATGAAAGATTGCACTGATACATTGCATCTCAGGCAAACACTACTTTAATGCCTGATTTGGTGGAAACAGCTATGGCATGCTACTTGAAGTCAATGCTGACATTCTCAATGTAGAATCTGCTCTTTAAGAGTTTTAATACTTTTTGTAAATATTGCACATGGTCTCTTCTTGTTTCACTGGATTTTGCTGTCACGCCTTTCTCATTAATTGTTTAGGTTGTATGGTAAATGTCTAAACTAGGTATCTACAATGTTCTGTTCTGGTTTGAATGTAACATATTTTAGATTAAAGGATTCATATTTAGCTGGTAGGGACAGGTTTCACACACAAGAATAGTCCTATCCATATTGCATTAAGAATGCTTTACTAGTTTATCAGCATTATGTTGATATAACAGTAGACAAAACATACAGCAGCCTCAACTGGTTGAAATGTTTCCAGAAAACATAAAATTTTGGGTTAAAAGGCCTTGTTTCATTTGTTTGGACCATACCAACTAACAGGAACCTGAAGTTCTCTAACACAGGCCTTGTCTGCAGCTTATTTAACTGTGTAGCTTTGCTCTCTGAAATTCTTTCTTTTTTCTTTTTGCTAAATTTAGCCAATGTGTGTTCTCAAAGCAAGCCTCAAAATGAACTGTCAAAAGTCTGTCATTCTTGTAAACCAATTATGGTAACTTTACTGTACTGCTTAGCAACTCAGTAATCAATACAACATGTTTTACTTTATTTGTTAGTATGAAAGCAAATTAGAAAATGCAAATGTTTTATTTTTGATTGTCATAAGAATGTAGTGAATCAGAGGTTACCATATTTTGTAAGGTGCAGACATAAACGTTCCTTGAATTGACTTGCATTTTAGTGTATGGGAAACAATTAATTATAAATTAGATGACCTCAAATCGTGATATGGTCTGTAATATTGTTACATATGTTAGCAAAAGAAGTTTATAAGATATATGTTATCATGTGCATGTGCATAGGATACAGTTCAAGGGCTTTCGTAATGGTAATTCTCTGTCAGCCCAGGGGTTGGTGCTGTGTGATGACATTATCTCTTTTCCTCCCTCTGCAGACTGGAAGACTGACACCTCTCCATCACCAATGTCACTTCCACTGTCCATCCACCTGACCCCTTTCCTTCCTTCCCGCTGGCCATCTTGGGCAGTCTGGCAACTGTGACTCGGGTCTGAGAAGACTTATAGTGCTTTACACACGTTTTCTTTTTTGAAATTAACATCCCATAATATACGGTTTGCCCAAGGATGTCCCAACACAAGTCAGTTTCTGGTATGTTTATTACCTGTATTTAACAGGCAACCAGTGCACTTAAAGTAAGTGAAGCAGTTATATTTTCCCAGAGTTTGTGGCCTTAAAATTCATTACATGCATAATATGTTTAGTATTTTGCTTGAAATGTTTCTTAGCTGAAAAAACACAAATCTGCTAGCATTCTTAAAATGAGTCTCCAATTACATATCTCTATATATATAAAATCCAACATCTGTCTGTTTGTATGTCTTGTCTTTTCACGAGAGAACTACTTAATGGATTTAGATCGGGTTTTTCTCTATAATTTGCTTAAACATTCTGGTTGATTTTGCAACTTCTCTCAAGTATCATAGTTCGCTTGTGGTACCGATTTATTTGTGCAAATCCGAGGGAAATGCAGTGGCCCGAGGGGAGGGGGGCAGGGCTCTCCTCACTCATGCCCCAGCCTTGGGGCATGTACCTTACCTACATTTGGATAGTGAACAAGAGAACTACTTAATGGATTTAGATTGGTTTTTTTTCTATAATTTGCTTGAACATTCCGGTTGATTTTGTGACTTTTGTCATCGCTCTAAGTATCATAGCTCGCTTGCAGGAGCAAATTTATTCAAACTAATCAGAGACAGAGGCTGCAGGCTGAGGGGAGGGCAAAGTGTGACGTCAGGAGTGGGGAGCCGAGGGGGGCCCCCCTCAGTCATGCGCCAGCCTCCATTCAAATCGGTCTACCTCTGGCCGCGTTTTGGAGCATACCTTGCCTCCACTTAGCTAGCGATAGCTGTTTACTTTAACATGGCCTTTTCATAACTTCACTTTAACTTAATCCTGATACTCTGTATGTTCAATTCATCATAATAACTATTCATGGTGGCTCTAAAATCCATACTGACTCCTACTCTCTCTTCTGTTTCTTTTTCCGGTTTCTTTGTGGTGGCGGCCCGCACCACCACCTACTCAAAGCATCATGATGCGCCAACATTGATGGACTAAAAGCTAGAAGTCTATGTAACCATCATCATTAAGTCCTTCCATGAAAACCGTAAATACAAAGAGGACTGTTTCATTTATGTTAGGTAGATTGCCCAGAGGGGACTGGGCGGTCTCTTGGTTTGGAATCCCTGCAGACTTTATTTTTTTCTCCAGCCGTCTGGAGATTTTTTGTTCTTTTCTGTCCACCCTGGCCATCGGACCTTACTCTTATTCTATGTTAATTAATGTTGACTTATTTTATTTTCTTACTGTGTCTTTTATTTTTCTATTCTTCATTATGTAAAACACTTTGAGCTACATTTTTTGTATGAAAATGTGCTATATAAATAAATGTTGTTGTTGTTGTTATTTGTTTATTGATTTTTAAAGTTTGTCCTTTTTCACTATTACGCTTGTGGAGCCACGGGGGACAGCTAGTATATATATATATAGTATATAAGCATATGGATGGATAAGGATGACTTCATCACTGAGTCAGCAGCAGCATGAGCTAGTATTCCATTATTCAAATCAAAAAGCTTCAGTGTCATTTGCAGGATAGCCTATTAACACTAAAATTACCAGAGCCAATGAAAAAACTCATAAATCCGGCCCACCTTAAATCCCTTCGTCAGCCTTTTTTGTCTTCTAAATGTGTCAATAAGCCCAAGCAGCCTGCTATACCATACCCCCCACCGCCTCGGAATGGGCAAGAAGTTCTCCCAGCATTCCCTTCTGGTATCTGAATTGGCACCAATTTCCAGAGTTGCTGCCATCTAATGTCCTGGAGAATTAAGCGGCAGCCAGGGAAGGTCCTTTTCTGTCCTTCGCTGTGATCCCAGCCAGGAGAAGTACCACAAGTATAACCGGTCAAGACGTGAGTCCATCCACCTGGGGCTCCCGGCTGGGTAAGGATTCTTTCCCTCTGTTAGCCAGGATGCCCGTCCATCCCATATGGTAGTTACAACAATTGAAACAGAAGAGTTGCCTTTATTAGTAGCTGTAAGAATATTATTTGCATATTTTATCCAGACTATTGTGGCATAATGCTTAGCCCTAAAACCAGACTGATATGGTTCAAACAGTTGATGCCTTTCCATATATAAAATTACTTTTGAGGCAACAATATACTCCAGCACCTTAGCCAAAAATGAAATGTTGGAAATTGGACTATAATTGACTAAACTGTCTTGATCAAGACATTGATTCTTTAAGATTTGCAAGACAGCAGCAATTTTAAAGTTGGTTGGCACAATACTATGTTAACGTTGTTTGCTGTATTAGCACATAACCAAAGCAGTGAGCACTGGGTCCAGTGAGCAGGTGGAGGGGCTTAAGTTTCTCCACATAGTATAATCTGGAGCAAATGCATTGAATCTGTACTCGGGATTAATCTCGGTTCCAGTTCTCACAGATAATGAAGCTGTAGTTATGGTGTTAGATGGACCAAGCAGCTGATGGATTGGCTAAGCAATCATTAGGAAAGGTTTAGTTGAATTTTTCAAAAACCACAGATTAAGATGATATTGATTAAACATTTGATGGTTTCAAGAGTTTATGCACGGTGGAAAATAAACTTCTTGGATTTTCCTCACCATTATAAATAATGTTAAAGATTTATCATGTTACACCTGAAGAGACTACCAGCCTGTATGAATCCATGTGAACTTTCCAAATGTCTTTCTTGTACAGAAATATCAGTCTTTTTTACAGATATGTTCTAATTGCCTCCCATTCAATGTCATAGTATGTACTTTAAGGATAAACCAAGCTGTTGAATGTATAAATGAAACAATAAATGATTCTACAAGAGTGTCATCAGGCGTTCTGATGTTAGGATATTTTCATTATAGTGAACTATTAGGTCAACACTGGATAAATGTGAAAAAGCTGGATAATATCACTTTTAAAATGGAAATATTAATATGTTTTACTTCCCTTAAAGTAATAATCTTTTTTGCAGGTAGAAAACAACTGATAGAATAAATATGACTTGCGTATAGTCTGATAACATAAGATCCAAACCTGATAAAAGAAGAGATACCAGATGTGCAAAACAAATCTAGAATATTGTCCTTTTTGTAAGTGGGAAAATTAACATGCTTACGTGAATTAAAGCGGTCCAGTAAATGCAAAAATACTGATCCCAATTTGTTATTTTTAATGTCAACACGAATACAGAAATCACCCAGTACAGGGAAACATATCAGCAACTTAGAAAACTGAGAAACTCTGAGGATTATTGAGAGGGACTCAATAGGTATGCAGTATTAGTGTAGGCTGGCAGCAAGAGATCTAAAAAGCCAAATATACAAAAGATGTTACTTTTAACAGATTTTTAAAATGTGAACTGTAAACTACTTACTTGGTTTGTTTATGTATGAATAGCCTGACAGAGAAGCTTCATTAAAGGAAAGGTGCTCCTGAAGTTTTTGCCATGTTTCACTTGCACATAATATGTCAGAATTTTCATCTAAAATAAAAACACATAATAGAAAAGCTTTGTTGTTCAGAGTATGAATATTAAACAGAACAAAGGAAGTAGCTTTTAAGATGACCTCAGGAACTTCTGTAAAATCAGTTTTTTGAAGTGGTCACAGATTATACAAATTATCCTCACGGTAAATACCTGAATCAGCGAAACTGCTTGACAAAGGCTTGTTAGACCAAAGTATGATCAACCCAGACAGATTGCCAATAGATTTTAAAAAGTTCTTCTGAGATCCCGGATGACTGTACTCGAGATGGTGAACAATACTAAGGTCTTGATGTTCAAAAAGATCAACCTGAACACTGGATAAATTAAATTGATAGCTTTACTTATTTCATTTCCTCCTTTGATAGTGCAGGAATATTTAACAGTAAAATGAACCCATTGCAGGAAGGAACATAAACTAGTATCACAATTCACAGGTTACTGGTTCAATCCGTGGAACCAATGAGGGGCCAATCATCTATACTAATAAAAGGCAAAGCCCTCACTGACTAACTGACTGACTGACTGACTTACTTACTCACTCGTCACTAATTCTCCAACTTCCCGTGTAGGTGTAAGGCTGAAATATGGCAGGCTCATTCCTTACAGCTTACTTACAAAAGTTAGGCAGGTTTCATTTTGAAATTCTACATGTAACGGTCATAACTGGAACCTAATTTTGTCCATATATATATATGGCCATAGCCTGCAGCTCGCTCACCATGTGAGGTGGCGTTGCGTCCCGCATCATCACGCATCCCACGTAATTGAGTGCCTTCCCATATAAGGTAAATATTCACGGGTGAAGGACTGTGATTAGTATATTCATAAGTGCAGCTACTGCGGAAACCCTCTGACGCTGAACAAGCCTTTGTACACATATTAATAGGAAAGCAAGGTGTAAAGCTTAAGTTTAAATTATGTTCATAGACACGCTGCCGCTAAATATTCGCAGGCAAATCCACAACTTAATACCGAGAATGCCTATCAAACATCTTAGATTCACGAGTACCGATTTGGGTAGTGATCACTTCGATGAATGTAACCTGTTCATAAAACGCATTACACAATTGAGAAGGCAGCAAAAGAATATGAAGCGAGTGACACATACAAGCATATTCATAAGTGCAGCTACTGCGGAAACAAAGCACGGTGTAAACCTTAAGTTTAAATTAAGTTTATAGATACGCTGCCGCTGGCATTTGTCATGCCTACGACGAATACAATATTCGCGAGATACAAGTTTAATGAGAAGACGCAGGGTGTAAACAAGACTTTTGATCACTTTGTAAGGGAGTTAAAATTGCTGTAATGGTGTTAAAATTGCTTATGGACTGTGCTTATGTAAACGAATAGGAAAGCAAGGTGTAAAGCTTAAGTATAAATTAAGTTCATAGACACGCTGCCGCTGGCGTTTGTCATGCCTAAGACGAATACCATAGATACAAGTTTACTGAGAGATCGCAGGGTATAAACGAGACTTTTGATCACTTTCTAACAGAGTTAAAATTGCTGGTGAAGGGCTGTGCTTATGCAAACAAAGATGAGATGGTCAGGGATAGAATAGTGTTTAGCACAAACACCGAAAGTGCGAGAGAAACTTTTACGTGCCTGGTCTGAGCTAAAATTAAATAAAGCCGTGGACATCGCAAGATCGCACAAGATATTCGCCAGATACAAGTTTAATGAGAAGATGCAGGGTATAAAGCCTCGATAATAAAGACCTGGCAAAGTCATGGAGACCATGCAAGGACGAGTTCAGATTATACACAGAATTTGCAATGCCACAGGCAGAGGAAAACACTAAGATCAGATTATTCCGTTATCTTATTAGAGAGAGCAGCAGAGAATTGTGTCAGGCGCTGACCGGTGATGTAAGACCTGATGAGTTAACCATGAGCTTGATGATAAGTAAATTTGATGAACATTACAACCCGAAAATAAACGAAACTGTAGAGAGGTTCAGATTTTTTTCAAGAAATCAGG
Organism: Polypterus senegalus; assembly: GCF_016835505.1. Classification (NCBI taxonomy): domain Eukaryota; kingdom Metazoa; phylum Chordata; class Cladistia; order Polypteriformes; family Polypteridae; genus Polypterus; species Polypterus senegalus. The sequence continues at coordinate 208,201,332 of NC_053156.1, read as the reverse complement.
CAAGGGGAAAAAATATAGGCAACTACGTCACAGATCTGAGAGTGTTAGCAGGCACATGCAATTTCGGGGAGATTAAAAGTTCCCTTATACGTGACCGAATTGTGTGCGGAACCAGTGATGCAAGTTTGCAACAAAGCTTACTGAGAGAAGACAAACTGACTTTAGAGAGGTGCATACAAATATGCAGAGCCACAGAACTGTCAAAGGAGAACAGCAGAACAGTTACACGGGCTTCCCTATTCTATACTTCTCCCAGTGCGTCTCTCTAAACCCTCCGTGCGGGAACATTATCATAAGGCTTAACAATCTTATTGTTACACCTTCTACGTGCACCCAACCGTCCTTATTACGGAGTCTTCCTTCCTTTACTGCTGGCTGCTTCTTTCCATTCACCTTCCTAGCTCTTTATTTAAACAGTTTTCCTTCTCACTTTTCTGCTCCTTCGCTGTCTTCTCCCTTTTCATTCAAAATACGCGCCTCCTTGCCTTTTTACAGTCAGTTCACCTTACATCACACCATGGTACGTTTAGCAAGGACCCACAGGCGTAGTTTGCCCCCAATTCTTCTTAAACAGATATCACACAGATGGTTAATTACTGGGACATAACCTCTAAAAGAAAGCACGCGGCAGAAACAGTTAAAGGCACACAATAAAAAATTTTGTGACAACTGTTACAAAACGCTGTCGCTAAATACTTGCAAGAGATTCCACAAGTTCATAGACACGCTGCCGCTAAATATTCGCAGGAAAATCCACAAGTTAATACCGGGAATGCCTGTTAAACATCTTACATTCACGAGTAGCGATTTGGGTCGTGAACACTTTGATGAATGTAACCTGTTATCTTTACAATGGTTGACAAACACGGAATGTAACTTCAAAACAACACGTCCTCCAAATACGAACCTGATTGAAAGAAATAATGATAATCAAATCCTTGATGACAGCAACACTCATAACAGTGACAAAACAATTACATTCACAATCAGGTTATGTTATTTTTAAAATGTTTCCTTTTCTTTTTCATAACTTCTTTAACACACTACTTCTCCACTGCGAAGCGCGGGTATTTTGCTAGTACACAATAAAACTATACAATCAAGAGTGCTTCAAGCGTTTAAACTCTTTACTGATATCAGAACAAAATGTATGCACATTTACAGTACATTACACTCCAAATGTTTGTCACAGTTTCAAAGAGTTCAACCAGAAAAGAAGTTAAAAAAAGAAAACAAGATGGAAAAAGTTGACATTATATTATGATAAGTACGGTGGCAATCCCACAAACGTTCTCCAGACTTCTGGCTCCTCAGCTGCTCCACTGCCCACAGTCTTTCCTAACTTCCACTAGCTCTGCGGCATCTTCACGTCCTGTTTTCAAGTATCTTGAGTCCCTCAGTAGTTGCAATGATTATGAGGGACTGCCTGAAAAAAACTCTTATCACCTCCAGCTGCCAGACCTCCTGGTAGTTGCGATACTCATATTTAAAGTGCCTAGATGCCCAGTGCCTGGATAGTGCGCCCAAGTAAGCAGTAGAACAACTGAAAGGCTTTAACAGAGTTCACTGGTAATCAGGTATCTGGACCTACTCCATTTGTAAGCACTTTAGAGCCCTGCTGAGCTGGCTCCATCTAATAAGTAAATTCCCTTGTCTACTTGCCGCTAAACTAGTAATAATTGTGCTGTTTACCAGTCTCATGTTTGAAAAAGTTTGAGTGGTTGAGCCCTGGAATAAAAAACATATCAAATGGGATACAAATTAACAATCATAAAGAGGACCCTTCCCACCCAATAGCTACTCAACCAACCCACACAGCTCTGTACATAAAGATCTATGTTTCCTCCTCGCTGAGAATGCCATCACCAAGTATAAATCAGTAACTTCAGAAAACTACTTAGCAAGCTTGAAGGAGAATAAACACTAAAAAATACGGCATCAAGTGAAATTTCTAAGAACTTCTTGAGCTAGCATCCAAAGGCCTTGTGATTACCTTCTCATTTTATTTATAATTAAGATTTTTTTTATTATTATTAAAAAGCCTGTTGTTGATAGGTCTTTGCTTGCTGCTTCATATGTTTGAAATGACACAGTCGTAATGTAACTCATGTAGTTAACTGCTGAATTTCTGTACTGTTACTGGTGATTTCTTCCTTATTAAAATAGTGAAAGAAACGTTGAGTGCCATCTTTGTACATCCCGATGGGAACTTATTTGCATGGGCTTGGAGAGTAAATTAAAAGTACAGTAATTAGGAGTATCAAGGAAGTATCAAGCTAAGTAATCCAATTACAAGCTGAGAGAAGTAATTAGTACTTTGTAATGGATTGCTTTTTTTGAGTACATATTCTACCTGTGTTGGTCAGTCTTTTTTAGTAATTTAGCTGTAAACACAAAGTCCGGAAGATCAATAAAGCTCAGAGAGTGTATTTGTGTCTAGATATTCTGTTCATGCTCTGGGTCACAAATTTCTTGGAAAGGTGACCTACGATAAAGGCTAACTCTGAAAGAATAAAGAAAGGGAAGGTAAATCATATTTTGCAAAAATAAATTAAATATTTGTCAACTGCCAATTTGTTAAAATTAACACATTTGAGAAAGTTCCCTTGGAAATGTGCGACAGTAAAAGGATAGGTTTCTAATCATCACAATGCAACAAATCTTCATAATAAAACTTTTTTTACCTTTGGTACATTAGTGTTTAAGTATGCCAGTGAATAAGCTGGGGAACACCATATGTGCTGAACATATGTCATAACAATAATGCCTAACCAATAATGAGAAACAGCTGTTATAAAAATGTGATCAACACATTTATTTGGGAATACTCTTTGTAACTTGATTGATTAAATTCCATGTGCTAGCAGATACATAAAGAAAAAAGGTAACTGGAGACTTGAAAAGAATAACTAATTCCTTGTGGGGGAAAAATTTATTGTGTTTTGGCTGGGAACACCAAAATGTGTATTTATCCAAAATAAAGAAAAGGCTTAACAATCTTATAAAGAAAATGAAGTGAGTTATGACTTTGTCCCATGTTGTGTATCTCTCACGTTTTTCAAATTAAAGTCATTCTGGTCATTATTTCTGAAAAGTATTTGTGAGAAGTATATAAGCAGACTTACCTTTTAAAGCTGTGAGTATTATTAATAACATGATTTGCATCAGCATCATGAAAAGCAGCACAAAATAAGGATTTATACATATTCATGTATTATGATAAATTGTATTACAAGCATGCTTCAGAACTTTGTTCTGTATAGACATCATCCAATCATCCATCCATCCATCCATCTATCCTTCTATTTTCTAAATCCACTTATCCATAGCAAGGTGATGGGGAAGCTGATGTTTGTCCCAGAAAGCAAGCCCCAGGCACAAAGCAATAATAATCTTTGGACAGAATGCCAGCTCATTGCAGGGTGAACACTCACATACAAACATAACACACATATACGGTACATACTGCCATGCAAGAGAAAAAGAGGAAGGCCTAAGAGAAGGTTTATGGATGTGGTAAGAGATGACATGCAGGTGATGGGTGTAACAGAACAAGATGCAGAGGACAGAAAGATATGGATGAAGATGATCGGCTGTGGCGACCCCTAACGGGAGCAGCCGAAAGAAGAAGAAGAAGGGTAAAATTTATCATTGCTTATTCTCATAACAGGACGAATGACAAAGAATAACAAAACTCTTGATTCATTAGCATACTAATCATCTTTATATATAATACACTACTGTGGCTGTTTGTTTGTCTGTCCAGGATTTTAAACCACCTGTAGCTCGCAAACCATTTGACCTATTGACCTGAAATGTGGTACACATATACTACGTGACGTCTACTATCCACTTTCGGGATGATGATTGACCTGAGGTTATTCCTCTTTTTATTTTTATTTTATTTTATTGTAGAATCGCATATTCATCAGACTACTACGAGAGCATTTTTTCACTTAAGAAACATAGCAAAAGTTAGACCTCTTATATCATTGAAAGATGCTGAGAAATTAATTCACGCTTTTGTTTTCAGTCGCTTAGATTACTGTAACGCTCTCCTCTCAGGTTTACCCAAAAAAGACATAAATCACTTGCTACGAGTGCAGAATGCAGCTGCTAGAATCCTAACTAGGAAAAGAAAATCCGAATACATTTCTCCAGTTTTGATGTCACTACACTGGTTGCCTGTGTCATTCAGGATTGACTTTAAAATACTGCTTATGGTTTATAAAGCCTTAAATAATCTCACTCCATCTTATATATCGGAATGCCTGACACGTTATATTCCAAATCGTAACCTTAGATCTTCAAATGAGTGTCTCCTTATAATTCCAAAAGCTAAACTTAAAAGAAGTGGTGAGGCGGCCTTCTGCTGTTATGCACCTAAAATCTGGAATAGCCTGCCAATAGGAATTCGCCAGGCAAATACAGTAGAGCACTTTAAAACACTGCTGAAAACACATTACTTTAACATGGCCTTTTTATAACTTCACTTTAACTTAATACTGATACTCTATGTTCAATTCATCATAATAACTATTCACAGTGGCTCCAAAATCCGTACTGACCCCTACTCTCTCTTCTGTTTCTTTTTCCGGTTTCTTTGTGGTGGCGGCCTGCGCCACCACCACCTACTCAAAGCATCATGATGCTCCAACATTGATGGACTGAAAGCCAGAAGTCTACGTGACCATCATCATCAAGTCCTTCCATGAAAACCCTAAATACAAAGAGGACTGTTTGATTTATGTTAGGTAGATTGCCCAGAGGGGACTGCGGTCTCTTGGTCTGGAATCCCTACAGATTTTATTTTTTTTCTCCAGCCTTTGGTGTTTTTTTTTGTTTTTTCTGTCCACCCTGGCCATCGGACCTTACTTATTCTATGTTAATTAATGTTGAATTATGTTTATTTTTTATTGTGTCTTCTATTTTTCTATTCTTCATTTTGTAAAGCACTTTGAGCTACATTTTTTTGTATGAAAATGTGCTATATAAACAAATGTTGTTGTTGTTGTTGTTGAATCAATTCTACCAGCAGGGCGGCTGTACATCGCATGCGTATGGGCACCATTTTCATCCCTACCACCTTTGCCGTCACTTCCCCTACCTCTTTATATCTTAAATCATTGTTGAAGCAGATTGAAGACTTAAGTGCCAGTGAAAAATTAAAGAAAACATACTAAGTAATTGCAACATGAAAACTGACTTAATCAGTTTTCACACGATAAGATGCAGACGAAGGAAGAGAAGTAGCGGGCCGCTAGGGTGGAGAAAAGAAGAGCTGCTCAGGAAGCAGCAAGCGCATCAACCAGTGAGCAAGCGAATGCTAAATGTACAGAGAAAGTGTATGAAAACTATGAATGCTCAAGCCAAGTGGATAACATGCAGTGCGCCATTACTGGTAGATCATAATATACAGTATGTTTATATGTATATTCTAAATATGTTTAATGATTTACATAAATTTTAATGGCTCTGAATTATACATTTGCATGTATGTGTTTTTTCATTTCTTTAACTGTACTCTTAAAAATAATGGTTCATTAATGAATTTTGTGGTTCCTCATAGAGCCATTGCTTGACAAAGTGACATTTAATTTTGGGAAGTGTCCTTTACAAAAGAAGTTGGCTATTTGTGGTTCAAAAAAACTTCCTTATATGTTAGTAATATGCATGTCATACAAAAAACCTTAGTGTGTGTTACCATACATATGCAGTGAGAGTTCTTTTAAAATCATGACCCACTGGTTTTTCACAAATCTGTTACCATTTTATTAATGGTTATTTACTGCATGGAGCCTGTTACAAATCTAAATAAACCAAAGTTCTTTCTGGAACATTCATGTGGATGGGTTTTTGGGAACCAAAACTGGTTACCATATGGCATCGCTCTGATGAACCACTAAGGGCCGGTTTATACTTCAAACTCAGAATGCGTATGTGCCCGCATCATGGCTGCCACGCGTTCCCAGCGTTCATTTCACACGTCCTCTGAGCAGATCCTCAGAAATTAACGCAATGCGTGTGCGGGTTGCAGTACCAGCAAAAAGTCAGGGGGTGCAGTGTGCTAAAAGTCGGAACGTGACGTCAGAGTCTCCGTTTACTATCTACATGACAGAAAGCCTCTATACAGATCCTACAGGGATCAATGTGCACGCTTTGATGTTTGATGAATGGTTCGATGTGGTGAAGCAAAATGCCAACATACAGATGCATTTGTGGTGCTTTTATATTTAAGCGTCGTATATTCCCGATCGTAATGACACAATACATTTTAAAAGTCTCACATACCATCTTTTGTGCCGTCTTTTCTAGAAAGAATTATTTATAATTATAATTGGTCGATCACCTTAACTCCAATAATTTATTTGAGATCTACCACACTTTACGTGTTATCATGGTGTTGAAATGGCACTCCTGAAAGTGTTCAATGACATCTCTATTATTACTGACTCATGTGATGCGACAGTCCTTCTCCTCCTTGACCTGTTCGCTGCTTTTAACACCATTGATCGTGAAATATTGCTGATGCAGCTTGAACATCTTGTTGGGCTTAAAGGGGCTGCTCTTAACTGGTTCAGGTCATATTTAACTGGTAGACACTTTTCAGTGGCTTTTAATTCCTCTTTTTCATCTACTGCTCCTCTCAAATATGGTCTCCCTCAGGGATCCATTTTGGGTCCTGTTTTATTCTCTATATACCTTCACCCTATTGGAGCGATTTTTAGGAAATTTAACATTTCTTTTCACTGCTATGCTGATGATACTCAGGTTTATATCCCTGTCTGCAACTCTGCAACAAATCTGCTCCACAAGTGTCTGTCTGAACTAAGATCCTGGATGGCTAATAATTTTCTTGATCTAAATCAAAATAAAACGGACGTGCTTATAATGGGTCCATCAACTAAAGCCCAAATTGGTCTTTTCGGCTCTTTCTCTGTCTTTTCCAAACCTCAAGTCCACAATCTTGGTGCTACCTTTGATAGTAACCTCTCTTTTGAGAAACAAGTAAATTCTGTAGTCAAGAGTTGCTTTTCCCAACTTCGTCTATTAGGTAAGATAAAGCCTTTTTTATATTTTAGGGATCTTGAGAAAGCTACTCATGCTTTTATTTTTTCTCGCCTCGATTACTGCAACTCTGTGTATTCTGGGATTAACAAATCCCTGATACACAGGTTACAGCTGGTCCAAAATGCTGCCACTCGCTTTCTGGTTGGGGCAAGCAAGTATGACTCTGTTTCTCCTATTTTAGCTTCTTTACACTGGCTGCCTGTCAGTTTTCGAATTGATTTTAAAATCTTTACGTGGGCTTGCTCCTGCCTATTTATCTGAATTGTGTGTTTTACACCAGCCATCCAGAGTGCTTAGATCTTCTGGTTAGTTGTCTCTTGTTGTCCCTCGTACCAAGTGTAAAACCAAGGGGGACAAGGTCTTTGCAGCTGCTGCGCCTCGCCTGTGGAACTCTTTACTTCATTACATAAAGGAGTTGTCTACAATTGAACTGTTCAAAACAAGATTAAAAACTCATTTCTATTCACTTGCATTCCGTGACCTTCAGTAATACTGAAGGTTTCCTCTTTGTAATTATATAACATTATTTCTGTTTATTATGTATCTTATTTTATGTTCATATATTTTATTTCTATTTTTATGTTAACTGTTTTGTTTTCCTTTTATTCTATTATTGTAAAGCACTTTGGCCACAGCATTACTATGTTGTTTTAAATGTGCTATATAAATAAATTGACATTGACATTTCCTTCCACTTACTGCTTGGCCTCTCATATGCTACGCAACAGACTATTTGCGTGAAAGTGACTATTTTATGACTATTTTATGAAATTTTGCTTAGCAGATACCAGCTTTGTGAGAAGTGAGTGGGCATTTGCCGTGTGTGCCTAGGTATCCTCATCAGATGTAGTTAGATTTTTGATCTTCAGATGTTGTACTGCTTGCACTGTTGTTCCAGGTAAAACAGAACCATTTTCAAATGGCAGAACTAACACTGCCTGTTCTAAATTCTTGCTTTTTGAATCCTCACTCCATTTTTGTTCAGTAGCATTACCACCACCAGGGAAAGTAGACAGAGTCAATCCAGCCACACTTAGAAGAAGCAGTAGAGATTTTGTGGATTTTATTTAACTCTCAGAAGAAGTTCAATCAAAAGTACTGAGCATCTCCACATTCATTTTTCCAAAATGATTTTCCTTAAATATTGAATTGCATCAAAAATGTTATATACTCTCCAGTGCTACTTTACATATCCAAGCTTTTGGTTAAATTCAAACAACCTTCTTTGTCTGCTTCAAATGTTCTTTTTAGTTTGGGATTTAGCGCTGCTGCCTCGCAGTTAGGAGACCCGGGTTCACTTCCCGGGTCCTTCCTACGTGGAGTTTGCATGTTCTCGCCATGTCTGCGTGGGTTTCCTCCGGGTACTCCGGTTTCCTCCCACAGTCCAAAGACATGCAGGTTAGGTGCATTGACGATTCTTTCAGTACACAATCTCAGCCTGATTTTTCACCAGAATTTGCATTTGTTTCTTCATACTCATTTCATCTTCTGGTCCAATTTGTCACTCCTTTTTCCATCCAAGCTTTAAACTACACAAGGTAGAACTATCTATACTGTCTATAACTGCACTGTACTATTTATACTGTCTATAATTGCACTGTGCTATCTGTACTGTCTATAGTTGCACTGTACTATCTATACTGTCCAAAATTGCACTGTACTATCTATACTGTCCATAACTGCACTGTACTATCTGTACTATCTATAATTTCCAAATCAGAGTACCTTCTTATTAGTCCCTCAAACTGCTGGTAGGTTATCAACTTTTTCAGATGTGAAGCTTCAGAAAAATACAAATCTAGATTATCAGCTCTTTCACTTTTTTGTACATATTAATTTTAATCACCTACTCCTTGACCATTCTTTCACTACCAAAATAACTGAAAAGAATTTCTGTGGTTCATCTTTTGCATTTTAAGTAATGATCCTCTCCCACTGTGTTCCAGCTTTTCTAACATACTTTGTAACTGTTGCTCTCATTAGCACTACAGTTAGCAGTAGAGTTTGTTATTATTTAGGTGATTTCAAAAATGTATTCTGATCTTTATTGTTTATGTTCTTCAGGTATAGTTTTGGAAGGGATTGTACTACTTCCATACAAATGCTAAAGAATTCTTCACTTGGTCATGTACAGTTAGTTTAAATGTGTTATCCAACATAAGTGTACAGTATGTATGTACCCTTTGATAGACCGTAGTTATGCCTTGATTAGAATTTTAAAAGACACCAAACCTACACCTACTAAGCTAAACTATCTGCTTATCTGATAAAATTCTTGACTTCTTATTTTCATATACTGTAATTATATTTTTGTCTTAGTTAGGTTTTTAGGGTCAACACACCATATATTTGAGAACAGTTATGTTTAGGGATGGTTTTTCATCTTAAAAATGTTAGGAAATTAAGGCGCTTTCTAAATGAACAGGATTGTGAGAAATTAATTCATGCATTTATCTCTAGTAGGATTGACTACTGCAATGCGGTGTTCACTGGCTGCTCAAACTGTTCTTTATACAGCCTCCAGTTAATCCAAAATGCGGCTGCAAGAATTACTACAAGAACAAGAAAATATGAACACATAACTCCAATTCTTAAATCCTTACACTGGCTCCTGGTTAAGTTTAGGGCAGATTTCAAAATCCTTCTTTTAACATATAAAGCATTAAATGGCCAAGGTCCAGCTTACTTGTCTGAACTTATCATGACTTACAAACCTGAGCGCACATTAAGATCTCAAGATGCCGGTCTGCTTATGATTCCAAGGATTAATAAAATAACAGTGGGAGGTCGAGCTTTTAGTTACAGGGCCCCTAAATTGTGGAATGGTCTTCCTTCTTCTGTAAGAGATGCCCCCTCGGTCTCAGCCTTTAAATCTCGGCTGAAGACTCACTACTTCAGTTTAGCATATCCTGACTAGAGCTGCTGATTAACTGTACAGACTGCATCTCTGTTGTTAGTCATTATCACTAAAACATAAGTAACATGATTGTTATAATTTGTTACTAACCCTCACCTATTCTATTTCTGTTCTCGGTACTCAAATGTGGCAATTGGTGCCACGGCCCACCTGCCAAGTTGTTTGCCTGCCTGTGGTAAAGTCATCCCTGATGGAGGATCACAGGAATCATGGGAAAGAGGGGTCTTTTCATCGGATTGGCTGGCCGAGCAAAGTTTCAGCCGTGGAATGGCCAAATGGGGAGGCAGCTTGATGGATGAGGTCTCCAGGACTCTAAAAATATCCAAATCTTATTATGTGATAAAGGACTTAGAGAAGGAGCTGGATGGAGTGGGAAAACAGGGAGAGATATAAACAGATGATGTATTTATGTTAGTTGAATTATTTAGATCTTTAATTTTGTTACAGAAAAAGTGGAGGAAATACTCACAGACTTCAGTACAAGAGGTATTTGGGCCAGATGCAGGTTCGAGTAGTTTATTAACTACAGAAAACAAAACCCTTGGGTTATTGTGGCCACTTTCTATTATTCTGCCATAGTGGGTGTTCTTAGCAGCAGTTAGTGCTTCTCTGTAAGCTCTTTGGTGGTCAGAGAAAGCCTGGATGTGCACGGTGAGGCCAGTCTTACGTGACATTCGCTCAAGGCGTCGGCCAGCTGCTTTCATAGATCACAATTCTGAGTTATACCAAGGAGCTGAACGTTTAAAGGAAACCTTCTTATGTTTTAAAGGAGCTGTTTTATCTAATCCTGAATGAAGAGCTTAGTTATAGTGGTCAACAAGACTATCTAGTGTTGACAGAATAGGTGCAGACAGTAAACGATCAGAAATGGATCCAGAAAGGATAGAGAGACAGATATTTTTAAGGTTTCTATAAGAAATGTGTCGTTTACAGGTAAGAGGAGGTAAAGGCAGTGAGACAGTGAAAAATACTGCTTTATGGTCAGAGAGTCCCAAATCAGTGCTGTAAGTATTTGCAACAGATAGTTCAGAAGTGCAGATCAGATCCAATATATGACCACCAGAGTGGGTGGGAAAATCAACATGTTGTGTCAAGTCAAAACAGTCCAGTAAGGATAGGAATTCATTTCTCAGTTTAGATGTAGTAATGTCAATATGGATGTTGAAATCACCAAGAAGGATAATTCTTTGAGAGTAAGAGCTTAGGTGGGTTAAAAGTTCAATCAGATCAGATAAGAAGGATGCATTGTATTTTGTGGGACGATAAAGAACAATGAGTGAGCCAGGACCTGTTTCCGTTATTAGTTTAAGAGCCAGGCACTCAAAAGACAGTGGACAGTCAATTGGGATTCGTTTGATATTTAAGTCTGCTCTGATAATTACTGCTAGCCCACCTCCTTGTCTAGAGCTGCGAGGTTCTGTATGGAAAGTGAAACCATGTGGAGTCGCCTCTGTGAGAGACGTCGATTCGTTTGGTTTTTGCCAGGTCTCCGTTAAACACAGTATATAAAATTTGGTGTCAGTGATGAGTTCTGACAGCACCAATGCTTTGCCATTAAGAGATCTTGAGTTAAACAGAGCAATATAAGTTAATGTCTTCTTTTTGCACAGAGCCGTGATCAGGGTTTATTTCCACACAATGTAAATTTGGCACACTGACACTTGTATTTCCAGGGCCATGAGAAGGAAGGCTTACTGCTGAGCAAATGCTGCTGGTTGTCTTTTCATTCGCAGCCAGGCAGTGGTGGCAACCTGACCCGCGATGTATATATTTCGGGCACTACAAAATACCGGTGTCTTTTAGGATGTTCCAATCAGACCATTTGCTCTGGACAAACATATTTATGGCATATTTATCAATTTTACAGAACTACCAAGTTTTACTCAATTCTAGTAATGTACACATTTTTGCAAATACTCACTAAGTTTTCTAATTGGTTATTTAATCACTGATAACAAATATTATGAGAGAGGTACCAAATATGTTAATTTAATGGACTGATAACTAAGTGGGCAAATACCAACCTTTACTCTAATACTGAATACAGCAGAATCCACCAGGTGATGGGATTGTTTAGGATGTCTTCCTTTTAAATTGAATGAGAACGACAGCTGTAGTTATCGTACCTGACATTTTTTGTAACGATATATTTGTAATGACATATGATGTATGAGGAGACATTCTTCAATAAAGAAGTGAAGCTTGAAATGTAATATAAATAAGAACTAGACGAGACGAGGAAGCAAGGAAACAAGGGGAAGAGAGAACAAGAAGATGGGAAACTTCACCTCCTATTCTTAGTTTTACTCTTGTAGGGAGATCTAAAGACTGAAAATGGTAGTAAATTGCATTGGGACATTTTTGAAGAATCCCAGTTATTAGAACATTAGAACACTCTAGACGAGAACAGGCCATTCAGCCCAACAAAGCTCACCAGTCCTATCCACTTGTTTCCTCCAAGAAAACTTTAAGTCGAGTTTCTGTTATGTCCTTTTTGTAGCCTGGAGACCAAAACTGCACACAGTACTCAAGATGAGGTCTCACCAGTGTGTTATAAAGGTTGAGCATAACCTCCTTGGACTTGTACTACACAGATCGTGCTATATAACCTAACAATTTGTTAGCCTTCTTAATGGCTTCTGAACACTGTTGGGAAGTTGATAGCTTAGAGTCCACTATGACTCCTAAATCCTTCTCATAAGGTGTACTCTTGATTTTCCGACCGCCCATTGTGTATTCAAACCTAATATTTTTACTTCCTATGTGTAATACTTTACATTTACTGACATTAAATTTCATCTGCCACAAATGTATGCTATCCAAGTCCTTCTGTAATGATATAACGGAGTCCAAATTATCTGCTAATCCACCTATCTTGGTATCATCTGCAAACTTAACCAGCTTGTTACTTATATTCCTATCTAAATCATGTATATATATTAAAAATAGCAGTTGCCTTAGCACTGACCCCTGTGGAACACCACTCTTAACATCGGCCAGTTCTGATGAGGTTCCTCGCACCATCACCCTCTGCTTCCTGTGTCTCAGCCAATTCTGCACCCATCTAAAAATATCACCCTGAACTCCCACTTCTTTTAGCTTTTCATGTGGCACCTTATCAAATGCTTTCTGAAAGTCAAGATAAAAAATATCATAAGCTGCACTTTGATCATATCCTTTTGTTGCCTCCTCATAGAATTCCAACATGTTAGTAAAACACAACCTCCCTCTTCTGAACCCATGCTGACTGTTCAGAATAACTCCTGTCCTTGCCATGTGTTGCTCAATCTTATCCTTAATAATTCCTTCCATTAATTTTCCTGTGATGCATGTTAAGCTTACTGGCCTATAGTTGCTTGGATCTGCTCTGTCACCCTTTTTATATAATGGGATGATATTTGCCATTTTCCAGTCCTTTGAAATCTCTCCAGTGTTCAGTGACTTTCTAAAAATATATGTCAAGTGTTTATATATGTGCTCACTAGTCTCCTTAAGAACACGAGGATAAATGTTATCTGGGCCTGGTGATTTGTTTGATTTCATCTTATTTAATCTGAGCAGCACTTCTCCCTCTACAATTTCCAAATCCCTCAGTACCTCCTTAGTAGTTGCGTTTACCTCTGGCAGGTTATCCACTTGCTCACTTGTAAACACCTCAGAAAAATGTAAGTTTAGGGCATCTGCTATTTCATTGTCTGTATCTTTTAATTCCCCTTTACTATTTCTGATGAACTTGACCTCCTCCTTAACTGTTCTTTTACTACTAAAATACTGAAAGAATCTCTTAGGGTCTTCTTTCGCCTTATCTGCTATATTCCTCTCCCACTGTCTTTTAGCCTCTCTGATATCCTTCTTAATGGTTGCCCTCATGTTCTCATATGCGCTACGATTCACTTTGCAGTCATTAGTCTTATATGCCTTATACAGCAGTTTTTTCCTTTGCAACTTCTTTTTTAAATCTTTATTAATCCATCGTGGAGTTTTTTTTAGTTTCCTATTCCAAATTTAGGTATGTATCTGTTCTGCATTACATGTAAAACATTTTTAAACCTGTTCCATTGCTCCTCGACTGTCCCCACATTTAAAAGCTTATCCCAGTCTATCCTACTTAGACTTTGTTGCATCTGCTCAAAATTAGCCCTATCAAAGTTCAACTTAACAATTTTAGTCTTTGCATCTGTACTTATACAAAATACTGAGATTTGTATTACATTATGGCCACTTGTCCCTAGTGGTTTAATCACCTCTACAGCCTCAATTCTATCCTGATTATTACAGAATACTAAATCCAGACAGGCTTCACCCCGTGTTGGTGCTTTAACATGCTGTGTTAAAAAACAGTCGCTGATTATTTCTAAAAACTCCTGCTCTTGTGCTCCTCCATCTGCAAGGTTATCCCAGTTAATATTTGGATAATTAAAGTCTCCCATGACTATAATATCCCCCTGTAAACTTGCCTTTTTGATATTACTAAAAAGATGTGTGTTGAACTGAATTCTCGGTCTGGCATTCTGTTGTTACAGGAGAGATTCCACTGAACTGAGATGCATGAAATCACCAGAACTCTTCTTCAGAAGTGGCTTACAGAAATGTAAGTCTTTTTAGTATTTGTTATTTTGCTCTTTCTGCCTTGATGCTAACTGCTGAGAATCTGGATGCGGTTCTTTCTAATAGAATTTATAAGGCATAAACTATAACTTATTTTAGGAAGGAAAAACATGTGAAAAACCTCTTGACTACCTTAGACAGACTAATAGGACAGGACCAAATAATAACATGGTTCCTGCAAGACTACAGAGGTTGAGGGGAAAATACTGGTTAGTCTTCTTTCTGGTTGTTGCCTCAGTATTGCACAGTTAATTAGATGGATTGCAGAATTCATGCAGGAACCAGACGGCTAATTTTGGAGGACTACATCAGATAGGCTTCCTAGCTGCATAGGGTTAGCATCATGTTTCTGGGGCAACAAAGAAAGTGATGTGGGATTTCTAGCAGGAATGACAACCACTAATTTGCATTGCATGACAATCTTTGACCTGGCTCAACCTTTTCAGGTCATCTGATATTTGGTAATCATAAGTAATCTGGGCCGGTTCTAGACAGGCATATTTAAGGGGGCAGACAGAAATGTGAAGGGGGCACATGGTGGCGACAGAGGTGGGAAACGGGTGGGGTGGTGGTGGGGGTGCTCTGGATAACTTTTTTTGTCATGTCATTGGATTGCACTTTGTCAGGCCTCTACCGTAAGACCTGTCCAACTTGGGTGTCCCACCTGAAGGCTAAACTTCTGCTGGTGTAGCTCTTAGGGTCACTGAGGCACGCAAACCTCCTGACTATGATAAGGTGGCAATCCCTCAAGAGGAAAACTGAAAAATAAAACAACAAAAAATAAAATAAAATATTCCTCATCAGATTATAACAACTAAAAACATGACATTTACCTTAATTGGATGGCCTATATCAAATATATTCAAACCCAACAATAACACTTCTTACTATTGCTAATATTAACAAAACTAAAAAGGGTAGGCCAAGTTATAAAAAAAAATATCCATCCAGATCTTTACAACCAACAATATAAATTTTATCTTAATTGGATGGCCTAATTCTCAAATAAATTTGCAAAATAAAGTAAGAGTAAAATAAGACCTCTCAATATATCCAATATTTACAAAACTAAAAAGGGTTGGCATAGTAATTAAAAAAAAAAAAACAATTCACCATGTCTTTTCCTACAATTCTCAAACTAATTTGTAGAACACAACAGATTTACAACTGAACATTTGAACTGTTTTCTTCTTTTTTTGTCTTGTTTGTTTTGCATCAACTGAACTCTCTGTTTCCAACTGAACAGCTCCACTCTCCTTTCTCCTCAATCCACTCTACAACAACAGTCTTCTTTTTCCCTTTGCAAAAACTCTTCCAAATTCATCATATCCAAGTTACTTGTTATGGACTTCTCATGGGCCAAGATCACCAAATTCCTTTCTTTTATGTAACATGGTGCGACTATAGGGGGTTAGAACCCGTGACTAAATGGAGAAGGAACTCTCACATGATGCTGAAGACACACCAATTACCAGGGCTGTTACACACAATTTATGCAACTCAGGAAAGGCTTCCTTGTACTCCTGCAGGAGTTTACACACAGTGGACAGGTCTGTTTCCTTTAAACATTTTTTTGAGTAGCATCTATTTTGCCACAAGAACTTCATTTTTCAGACTTACAACATCTGCTACAGTGCCAGCCATCACATCCAGAGGGTGCATCAGGGTGGGATCTAGAAATGCGCTAGATTTGGGTGCAAGACTAGATATGACTCTCATCAGGTCAATATTCTTGTGTGAAAATCTAGTTTCCATTTCTGAAATGGCCCTGTCAAGGATGTTGAGCAGGGATCTTTTCAGAAACTGATGGGGAAAATGGTAGGGTCACCAGAGTCTGTATGGCCCAAGGTTGAGAGCACAACACTTTGATCCAGGTGTTTGCTCATTGTTCTCCTTCTCTTTGTTGGATGTGACTTTTCCTCATCAGGAGATGACACTCCCCAACAGTCATCCTCATGGATGGTTTTTAAGGAGTCCAGTGCTGCACTAACAACCTCAGAAGCATTGCACAGATCAACTGACTGAGACTGTAGAATAGCATTTGCTGGTTTCAAGACACCAAGCACCCGCACTGGGAACTTTCCAATCTCAAAGAAGTGATGCCTCTTAATTTGGCATAGCAGGCCTGATGCCTCGGTACACAGGTCAACTGCAGCATCATCATCCTCTGTCATTTCTGATAGGATACTACGGATTTCAACAGTGCACCTTGTCACCTCATAGTGGCTTGTCCATCTGATCTCAAGCAGCCTTTTTAGACAAGGTGCATCATGTTAATTGAGCACATAGTGGTGGTGAAAAAAGTTGTA
This sequence comes from Polypterus senegalus, assembly GCF_016835505.1. Classification (NCBI taxonomy): domain Eukaryota; kingdom Metazoa; phylum Chordata; class Cladistia; order Polypteriformes; family Polypteridae; genus Polypterus; species Polypterus senegalus. The sequence continues at coordinate 208,184,427 of NC_053156.1, read as the reverse complement.
AACTAGATAGGCTAAAAAATCTTTTGCACACGGCTCATTCCGCATGGCATGCACAGCCACTAAGTGCAGTTGGTGGTTGTAACAGTGGATGTATAGGACATATCTGTCAAGCTTCTTTTGGAGCAGAGCTTGTACCCCACCTCTAACCCCACTCATCACAGAAGCCCCATCATAACACTGGCTAAGTATACTATCAGCACGGTATCCAGCATTAGAAATCAAGTTGTTACAAGTCAAGCAACCTAATAAGATGCTCCTCTGGCATGGAATTTCTGACAAACCGTATTATCACAGACACATTTTCCACATTGCACCTATCCCTGGTCCCATCACTTTGAGGCAAAACCCTACAGAATCAGCACTTTCATATTTTCTCCTGACTTCTCCAAGCACCATGTCAGCCAGTGTTTGGATAATTGTATTTTCGATATCCTTACATGTGTATTTTGCATTTTTTGGGATATCCTTAGCAATGCTTGCTAGCTTCTCATCCTTCTCTAAGGTATATTCCATCAGTTTTAGAAAAATACCTGAAGCAATGTCATCATCATTACCCGCTGCATCATGTCTCAAGGTTTCTGCCGTCCCAAGGAGCCCCAACTCATTTACACAGAGAAACCTTATAGCACTGCCAATACTCTTGACATAGTAATGTTTTTTTTCAAGTTGTGTTTTACCAGCCAACATTGAATCCAAGGTTGAAGCATGCACATGGTTGTGGCTGGAGACATGCCTCTGTAGCCCCTTGTCTCGATCAAGTGCTGCTTTCCAGTTGTTAAAACCAGTTAAGGTAAAAACTACATCCCTCTCATTAACAGTGCTGCCATATTTCCGACAGGGGAAACAGGAGCACGAGTCCTGCACAACAGAGTACTCCAGCCATGGTCGTGTGCGGTACCAGGCAGGTTTGAATGATCTTAATGTTGTACCACCAAATACATGTTTGGGGTAACTACCCAGTATTGGCTGGGATGGCGTATTGCCATTTAAGTCACTGGGTAGCTGAGCAGGTTGCTTTGGGGCAGCAATTGTTGGCAGAGGTACAGGAGAACCAGTGCCTGTTGATGCCACAGGAGTAGACATGCCAGCTGATGTCTCTGATGTACCAGCAGCAGCATCATTGCTACTGCTATTGGTACTGGCAGGGCAGCCACACTTTTAAAAGCTTGGAAAAAGAATGCATCTCACAGCATTAACTTTCCCTTTGTGAGCTGCTGGAAGCTGGGTGGAAAGTGAATAATCTTTACTAAAATCGCTGGGATTACATCAGTATATGAAACGAGAAAACTGTTGAGTGCAGAGTTGAAGCTGAGGCGGGGCTTTGTGTTGGGTCTGACAGACACAGGTCCTCCAGTCGGCTCTATGCAGCAGACACAGTGGTGCTTGAGGAAAAGAGAAAGAAACACTTCTCTACCAGACTGAAACTGTGAGAACAATGGACTAGTCCCCCATTAAATGTACAAATATAAATGTATTTTTTAGTTGTTGTTAATTATATCACGAGTCGCTATGATGTTGACGACAGATTTGCTGCTTCCTCCAAGCCTCCCGCTGTTGCGCAACTCATTTTGCTCTGCCCTGCCTACTTAGAAACCTGACACCGGGTCATTTGCATACTAACAGTGATTGGATGTTTAGCTGGGGGGAGGGTGAGTGGGGATCTCTACGGAGTACTGTGTGAGCTGCGGACAAACAGTGCACGGAGGGAAAGAGCGAACAGGAGATGAAACCTAGGGAAAGAGCGAACAGGAGATGAAACCTATCATCTCATTTGTGCCTTTTCCAGTGGATTTTTCAGCTACTGTAGTAAATCATGTCCATATTCAGTTTGTGGGCAATCTATTATTTTCTTTCTCAACTTCTAAAAGTTTGATTTAAGGGGGCAGAACGTTTGTTTAAGGGGGCATTGCCCCCTCTTCCCCAGCGTACAGCCGGCCCCGTAAGTAATTGTGATTATTTACGAGGGATATCTAGAAAAAAAGGTTACAAGTGCCCTGGAGGGTGCAGGGAATTTTTTTTTTCGAAGGTTGGCATACCTGCGTGTAGGGGTCCTAACGGTCAAAATAAGCCCGGGACCACGTCAGTCAGTTGTGAAATGTCATCACAGCAAGCGAGTTCGTCAACCTCTGCTGAGGCCGTTTGCTCCACCTACCGCCGATGCGAGATTCGTTCGGTAATCAAGTTCCTCACTTTGCGTCGCGAATCCGCAGCCAAGATCCATCGTCAGCAGGTAATGTCACGTCAGCATGTTTACAAGTGGGTTAGATCGTTCAAAGAAGGTTGCACTGACACTCATGACGAAGAAAGGAGTGGGAGGCTGTCTCTCATTTCAGAAGAGCTTCTGCAGCAAGTTGATGAAAAAATTCACAGTGATCGTCGTGTGACAATTGACACCCTTCATGAAATGTTCCCACACATCTCACAAAGTCTCATGGGTGAAATTGTCTCCGAAAAACTTGATTACAGGAAGCTGAGTGCAAGATGGGTGCCAAAAATGTTGACTCCAGAACATCGCCAAAATCGTGTTTTGGCTGCACGTGAATTTCTTCAGTGTTATGAAATCGAGGGTGAGGCGTTCCTTGACTCTATTGTGACTGGAGACGAAACTTGGGTATGTTACTATACTCCTGAGTCCAAAAGGCAGTCCCAACAATGGCGCCATGCCCATTCCCCATCAGCTAAAAAATTCAAAGTTCAGTTTTCAGAGCGGAAGATAATGGCATCTGTCTTTTGGGACAGAAAAGGGGTTTTGTTGGTGGATTTCATGGCCAAAGGGACCACCATCAATGCTGAAACATATTGTGAGACCCTAAAAAAATAAAAAAAAAAGATTAAAGACAAAAGGAGGGGAATGCTGACTCGTGGTGTGTCCCTCCTTCACGACGCCAAAACCCATACCGCTCGTGTGACTCAGGACCTGCTTGTGTCCTTTTGATGGGATATTGTTACCCACCCACCCTATTCCCTGGACCTTGCGTCCTTAGATTTTCACCTTTTCAGCAAACTGAAAGAATTCTTGGGTGGGAAACGTTTTTCCAACGATGAGGAGGTGAAGGAGACAGTGGAGAAGTGGCTTTCGGAGGTGGAGCGGAGCGTATTCGACAAGAGTATAAAAAAGCTGGTGCCCAGGCTGAAGAAGTGCATTGAAGTTGATGGCGATTATGTTGAGAAATAAACACATATTTTGGAACATACCCTGTAAATTTGGTTGAAATATATTAATTTTTCGATTTTTAACAGCTGTTGTAACCTTTTTTTCTGGATACACACATTATTTTTATCTTCTGATTTCCTGTTTGCTGTTATTGTTTTGGGATTAACAAAAGGAAATAGGACTTTGACAATGTAATTTGGTGTTGGTGACCTTCTGAACAACATCCATTTCTCTATGGAGTAATGAAGTGTGGCTGTTGCTTCTTTTTTAGGCAGATTGTCATAAAGTGTCTTTGAAAATAGATAAATAGATTAAAGTTTAGTAAAGTCTATCAAATTATTGTATACATTTAAGATCATTAGCAGCTAAACCTTAGACATCCAAGGCAGTAAATGCACGTTCCAGCAACACTGGGTATGAAGCTGGAACCAAATATGGATGGGATAGCAGTCAATAATATAAATAACTCACAACAGACCAAATTAGACATACAAATTAATTTAATACTACCTTCTTAGAGTATTCAAGGAAATGCCACACAGAATAAGGAAAACACGTAAATTCCACATTGTCAGTATCTGAGAATCAAACCCAGTATTACTGAGGCAGCCTAAACCACTATGCTGTCACTTCATACAAACTCAAAATACAAGAAATTTTCCCCATTGCTTATCTTACCTACCACAGCCTGAATCTTGTCTGAAGAATTTCAACAGTCTTCCAGCAGTATAAGCAAGATGTTCATTTCCTGTATTACTCCAGACCAAAACTGAAATAATTTGTGATGATTATTTCCTGAATTATTACACACCCAGAAAGGAATGATTTGTGAGAATAATGTAGAAATGCTTCGAGGATATCATGAGAAAAATGCATTTATCCTACCTTGACTCAAGGAGATATAGATCATAACACAAAAACAAAAAAGAAGGTATATCCATTGCTGATCTTGCCAGTATAAATTTTTCTAATGATACTTTAAAAGGATCAGCATCTCTTATAAATGACAGATGGAACAAAGTTCTGAAAATTGGACTGATAAAAAATGTTGTTTTACTTTGCTTACATTGTACCATAAAAATGTCAATGAATATGTACTCTTTCGGCATTTTTGTACACCTTTTATCAGCACTATGTATGTTCAGTGTTTACACAAGCCAACACTAATAATTTGGACTTGCCAAAGGTGAGTTCAATAAGAACTCTGTTCTTAAAAATTAAAGCACTTATTAATCATAAACACACTAAAATTAAAGGCAATTTCTGTTCACATATACTGTACATCTTGACAAATACTACATTATTAATAGTGGCATAAATTATTATTAACAAGGAATAAATGGTAACTAACAGAAAATAAGTATCAAAGGTACTATATATTGATGTAATGTAAGTTACTTGATGGTTAAGGAGAAAAACAAATTTTAATGTGAGATGAAATACATCTCCATTATGTATTTAGCATGATAAGTAAGTCCCAGAATGCACAGTCCCCAACCTTTTTATTTCTGCAGTTTGGTTCGAGCTGGCATTTCCTGCTGGGCTAACCATGTCCTCCCATTGAGGCATGTGTTGTCACTTCACTGTCAGAGTGATTAATTTGTATTATAGTCACAAACCTTTGATACTGAGTTGCTGCATGCATCTTGTCTCTACCTCGGATGATTACATATATGAAGACTGGCTTTGTTTTTAGTAACATTAAATATATTACACTGTGCAATTTTATTTTAATCTCATTCATACATGTCTTTTTAGTAATAGGCACAGCTCAGTGCATACAAATACACTTGTTTCATTTTTGGTTACCTTTAGTGCTTTATGTAACAAAACTGTCATAATATTTTTAACAAGAAATGTATGCTTAACTACATGAATTCCTTGTTGTCCACAGGATGCCATATCATTTATCTAAATGATGGTACATCTATGTGGCTTTTTGGTTTCCATCTTTGTTTTTCTAGCCATGCAACACATAACATCCATTCCTGCACCACTTAACTAAAGTAATATTTTATGTACATTAACAAAAATAAAACCCTTAATATAATTCAAACCTTTAAAGGTTAAATACACCAGAAATGTTGTTACTATTGTTAAAAATAATATAAAGGCTGCAGTGTGTAATAGTAAGTAGCTCATGTCATGTGCAAGAATCTGCATGTCTCTTACACTATTAAATGTGTAATTGTCCTAAAGCGGTGCAGTCTGTTCTGTTTTAACACTTAACATTACACTATTCATACTTACATAACCTTGAGAAAGTATTTACAAGTCTCTTGATTTTCTGCATCATTGTATACTTGGCAAAGTGAACTTTTGTAACAGCAACATTTATTTCTATTGCCCTTTTTCATACACAGAATGGAGCTTGAAGTGTTCGACAAGATGTCAGAGAAATAGTTACAATACACAAAAAGAAAAACAAATTAAATTAGGCAGTATAATGATGAACAAATAAAAAATAAATCATTATCAGCATACATAACACAGATACATAATTAGTAGAAATGTTGAGTCCCTATATATAATATAATTTTCTAAGTCTCTAAAGATGACTACGATGATAAGGTCAGATGGCTGGGAGGAAAGAAAAAACAAAAGAAAACTCCAGTAAAGCTGGAGAAAAAAAATCAAATCAGGCATCATTAGATTTTCTATTAAATACCTGATATTAGTCAAAAGACTAAACAATTGATACAAACGGGTCATACTTATTTGAAATACTTAGTACCTCTTTTAAAAAATTATTTTTGCTTAGACTGTATAATGGCAGCTGTAAAGCTTTTCCTGTAGTTCTTGATCTTTGACCTATCATCCATTCTCCTCTTCCCCCTTGCAGAGCTACTTGAGTTAATTCTGTAACATCTGCATTGTTTTATGTACTACCATATCATCCCTCTGTGGGGTTTAAGTGAGGACTTTAACCAGGCTTCTCCAAACGACTATTTTTTTATATTCACCCATTCTGGAATATGCTTCCTTTCAGAATTTTTTTTTTGCTGCATGGCCCAGTTGTGTTTCAATTTTTGCTTCAGTTCATGGATAGATGACCTGACATTCTCCAGAGGAATACTCTGATGAAGATCAGAATTTATGGTTCCTTTAATAATGGTAATTCAGCAAGATCTTGCTGCAGTAAAGCATCTGCAAATCATGACATTACTATAACCAAGGTTTATGGATATTGCCAGGTTTTTAGTATCAAATGTAAATGTTAAGCTTTCTGCATACAAAACAGGGCTAACATTAGCCAAAATGGTTTATTTTTGACTGTTCTATCTGTTCTGTCCATAGAACAAGTATTATTTGGGGTAATATGGGAACAACCAAGGTGAAAATGAATGTTTGCAGTACATAACAGTGGTGTTCACCTTGATACTCGATCATTGATCAAATTTTTCCCTTTTCTGTATAATAGTGAACCTTAGCCATGACCACTGATCTTAGCCAAAGAGATACATTTCCAAATCTCTAAATGTTGTTCTGGGATTCTTTGATGATTTTCTGTAAAATTCAGAGATTATGGCAACAGTGACACTAGTGTAAAGTGTGAACACGTTTTGAGATTGCTTTCTTTCACTCTTTGTCATTAATGTCTCATATGACCAGATGTTTATGTTATACTTCTGGAGACAACCGTGAATAAATTTAGCTTAAACCAAGTTGTGATTAATTAGGTAGGGTTGTCTTTCTAAACCTATCTGAATCCTCATGAAGACGAAGCCTAAAACAGGGACAGTGATTTAAACAGCAAAGAGTAATTATGCTCTTGCCAATATGATCCAGCCAACAGTAAGCTGTATGTTCTGTGTACAGGGAACACATTACATATGATAAAAATAAAAATAACATGTTGAAAGAGAAAAAACATCTTGTAAAACCAGATCATACTTTGGTATTCAAAGGATCAAAAGGATTCAAAGTGTTAAAAGTGAATATTGCATTGCCACTGGCTGTATATGGTCTCTGTCACTCACAATTACAATGATACAGTTGGAGTAAATATAAGGTCGAAAAAACTGACAACTGGAACATGCAAAAAGATGAACTCTATAATTTACGTTCAAGTGCAACAGTTTTATGTCACACACAGTAAAAAGAAGATGAAAAGAACTCACATTAAGTGAGTTTTTTATTCTGTTGGTAATGAAGAGCCACAGAAGATGCATGTTGAAGATGCATGTTGCTGAAGTCAATACACCTGACAATGTAAATATGACTAATATGCCTAACTCTCGGATACCAACAAAACCATGGGCATGACTGCACTGCATCAAAATTCTAACTGCATTTCTAAATGAATTACTAAAGTGAGGGAAAATACAGTCTAATTGTAAATAGCAAACGTGTGTAACAAGAATGACCATTAGACATTGCGAAGGTTTGGGGCAGCCACCCATATAACTTTTTCCGGCTGCAAAAAAGTTGCAAAAGCATTGCCAAGTGTATACAATCGAATCCAAAACAGAACTGCCTAATCATCCACAAGATGACAGCTTTAAAGGCCAGTAGGGGAAGTGATGTCATCAGGACCGGAACCAGAAGTGACGTTGTTGGCTGCCCCAGAGCAGAGCGGGATTTCCCTAGAATGGTCAGCAAAAGATCGAGATGGAGAATTAGTGCACTTTGCCACCCCCGGTCCAGCGTGGAATTACATGTACTTAAGCCTTTTAGTTGTCTCCTAAGCACACATGCCACACCAGAATATGAACAGACCACAACACTGAATCAAATTATATTCTTAACACATCCATTTTGAAATTTTACTGTTGATGTTTTCTTAAAGAATTTAGAAAATTTTGCAAGTCATCAAGATATTTCTTCAATAATATTTTCGATTGTGTTGCAAAAATTTAGACAGTATTGATTGGAAGAAATTTGGGGTGAGTTTTTAGAAAGAAATACAGTAATCCCTCGCTATATCGCGCTTCGACTTTCGCGGCTTCACTCTATCGCGGATTTTAAATGTAAGCACATCTAAATATATATCACAGATTTTTGCTGGTTACGCTTTCTGCGGACAATGGGGCTTTTAATTTATGGTACATGCTTCCTCAGTTTGATTGCCCAGTTGATTTCATACAAGGGATGCTATTGGCGGTTGGCTTAGAAGCTACCCAATCAGAGCATGTATTACATATTAACTAAAACTCCTCAATGCTATAAGATATGCTTCCCGCGCGGTGCTTGTTTGCTTCTCTCTATCTTTCTCACTGTCTCTGCCTGATGGAGGGGGTGTGAGCCGAGGGGCTGTTTGCACAGAGGACACGGACGCTCCTCTACAAAATACCGCTTTATCGCGGTGCTTCTGTATACTTAAAAGCACGTATTGATTTTTTGATTGTTTGCTTTTCTTAGCTAGCGCTCTCTCTGACATTCTCTGCTCCTGACGGCGCTCCTTTATGACGGCGCTCCTTTGAAGATAAGATATGTTTGCTTTCTTTTAATTGTGAGAAAGAACTGTCATCTCTGTCTTGTAATGGAGCACAGTTTAAACGTTTGACTAAAGGGTGTTATTTCATGTCTAGAGGGCTCTAATAATGTTAACAGGGTGGGAGAGTTTATAAGGGCTTAAAATATATAAAAATAACCATACAAACATATGGTTTCTACTTCGCGGATTTTCACCTATCGCAGGGGGGTCCGGAACGCAACCCCCGTGATCGAGGAGGGATTACTGTACTCCTTTTCAGTAGGAAATTTCACCACAAGCCATCATAAAGATTTTGCCAGTTGTCCCCATGTCTGTATTCTCATTCTGAGAATTGCATCTGGTCCCATGTGCAATAGTTGTCGTGGATATGTGTGGGTGTCACTGGCAGTTTACATCTTTCCCTAGACCTGTTAATGCTGGAATGGCTGAATGTGCATGGCCAGCCAATGGTTCATGTGGAAGGGATCACCTGGCTCAGAGGGCCAAACAAACTGTAAGGGGAGGAGCTGACCATATATAAATCTGTGATGAGAAAAAGGTGAAGAGGAGAAGAGAGCACCAGACCCAAAAGAAAAGCAGATGGCACCAAAACGACAAGAGAGAAAGCTACTCAACTTGCTGGAAAAAGTCAGGTGAACCCAGGTTAATTTCTGTAATGATCATTTTTCTTTTCTTAGGAATGAGGTGAAGTCAATCAGGAGAGGAACTGACGGGCCAGTATAGGGACTGTATAGAAAAGGAGGTACAGCTCAGCGCATACTTCGCAATAACAGACTTTAGATGATCATGACTAACGGTGAATATTTAAAGGAGTCTGGTTTCATAAATTTTTCACATGTATGCATTAGTCATGTATGTTGTTGAATGTTTTGTTTCTTACTTCTTGTGGGTTAGTGGGGAGTGCTGCATCACTATACTATGTATACAGAAGGTTTGTTTGTTATTTCCTTGTTTTACTTTGCTTTTGCTGTTGTCTTTCTGTACTTGTGGTGGTGTAGTAGTGAAGTAGTGTTGGTCGCTCACTTCCTGGATCATTTCTGTACGTTTTTCTTTCTCTTTGCTGCCGTTCTAGAACAGAAGCACATATTATAATCATGCTGGCTCAGGGAGCAGTACACATGAGACCAGATTAATTAATATGGATTTTCTTCTTTTTTTGTTGTTTTACATTAATTTTGCTCATATTATTGTGATGTCATTTTGTTTGCGGTTTCTATTACGTTGCAGCCCTTTTGAGTTTCTTTCTAATAGCTTTGGCATGACACTAGGTTCCTTTCATGTGATTGGGCCATTGCTATAGCATGTGATACCATCAAGCCTAATCTGTTTAAGAAAGGACAGTGCAGCACAGTATTCAATAAAATACAAATGAGGGCAATACCCTTTGTGGTTAGTGATTAGTTAGAAAAAGGATTTTGAGGATTGTTTTTTTCAACTTTTTTTTTTTCTCATCTGGGCTTTGTCAGCTCATAAGTCTAGAATTTTTTACCCTTGCAACATCTCATTACAACATTATATTATTTATTAAGGTCTTTTTATCTCCTGCTCTTTAATATAAATTTCCTGTTCATGAGACAAGACATTTTCACTACAATAATCTGGAATATTATGTGTATCCTTGGAGCTCTAGATCCCTATTGTTATGATGTATTGCAAATAGGTTAATTCCAAAAGTTCTAATGAAAGAAAGATTTAATTGGGAAATAAAGGTCCTTCGGAGGATAAAACGCAAAATAAATCTCTGGGTTCTCAGCATGATTCAACAGAGAAACAAACTTGAAGCAGAATTAATCAATAGTAGAAAAAAGGCCTAAAGTTAACTTGTTAACCTTTCACTCAGTAGCACTAAAGCAGGGGTGCCCACACTTTTTCAGCTTGCGAGCTACTTTTAAAATGACCAGGTCGAATGATCTACCTACATTAAAAATGATATATATACAAATACACTCACCTAAAGGATTATTAGGAACACCTGTTCAATTTCTCATTAATGCAATTATCTAATCAACCAATCACATGGCAGTTGCTTCAATGCATTTAAGGGTGTGGTCCTGGGCAAGACAATCTCCTGAACTCCAAACTGAATGTCAGAATGGGAAAGAAAGGTGATTTAAGCAATTTTGAGTGTGGCATGGTTGTTTGTGCCAGACGGGCCGGTCTGAGTATTTCACAATCTGCTCAGTTACTGGGATTTTCATGCACAACCATTTCTAGGGTTTACAAAGAATGGTGTGAAAAGGGAAAAACATCCAGTATGCGGCAGTCCTGTGGGTGAAAATGCCTTGTTGATGCTAGAGGTCAGAGGAGAATGGGCCGACTGATTCAAGCTGATAGAAGAGCAACTTTGACTGAAATTACCACTCGTTCCAACCGAGGTATGCAGCAGAGCATTTGTGAAGCCACAACACGCACAACCTTGAGGCGGATGGGCTACAACAGCAGAAGAACTCACCGGGTACCACTCATCTCCACTACAAATAGGAAAAAGAGGCTACAATTTGCACGAGCTCACCAGAATTGGACAGTTGAAGACTAGAAAAATGTTGCCTGGTCTGATGAGTCTCGATTTCTGTTGAGACATTCAAATGGTAAAGTCAGAATTTGGCGTAAACAGAATGAGAACATGGATCCATCATGCCTTGTTACCACTGTGCAGGCTGGTGGTGGTGGTATAATGGTGTGGGGGATGTTTTCTTGGCACACTTTAGGCCCCTTAGTGCCAATTGGGCATTGTTTAAATGCCACGGGCTACCTGAGCATTGTTTCTGACCATGTCCATCCCTTCATGACCACCATGTACCCATCCTCTGATGGCTACTTCCAGCAGGATAATGCACCATGTCACAAAGCTTGAATCATTTCAAATTGGTTTCTTGAACATGACAATGAGTTCACTGTACTAAAATGGCCCCCACAGTCACCAGATCTCAACCCAATAGAGCATCTTTGGGATGTGGTGGAACGGGAGCTTCGTGCCCTGGATGTGCATCCCGCAAATCTCCATCAACTGCAAGATGCTATCCTATCAATATGGGCCAACATTTCTAAAGAATGCTTTCAGCACCTTGTTGAATCAATGCCACGTAGAATTAAGGCAGTTCTGAAGGTAAAAGGGGGTCAAACACTGTATTAGTATGGTGTTCCTAATAATCCTTTAGATGAGTGTGTATATATATATATATATATATATATATATATATATATATATAGAATAGTTTACTGTCAAATAACGCAAAGAGTATGCAACACGTGTTTCGCCCTTATTTGGGCTCATCAGGCATACACACTCACTGCACCCCTAGTAAGGATCTAACCTCGGATGTCAGCAGCGAAGCCTCTTTATGTTGCGCCACAATGTGCGGTTCGTTTATTTGACAGCATGTAGATCGGGGTAATTACATTCATGGCATTCATAGTCTCATTCACAATCAGATTGTATGGGTGGTTACCTACCATTTAACACTTGTAGCTGGTCAACAATATATATATATATAAATATATATATATATACTGAGTATACTTTATACATAAAATATATGTTGTCGTACCTTGCACAACTGAATAACCTTCATGGCACAATAACAATTCAATACATTTATGGTCACTATTTGGATTTAATGATTTTTTCATGTGGGAAAAGGCTGACTCGCATAAATAAGTAGAGCCGAATAATGCAGTCAAGGAGGTAGCTCTTGGAAGGACTTCTTATGCTTAACTCTTTGAGGGCTGAATATTCCTCTTTCAGTTCCACATCCAGCCCATACCAACACAATCCCTTCTTTAGTCAATATAAATTGGAAGGCTAACTACATTACAGCCGGAGTTTTGCAGTAGCTTGCGCGTTTGATCGTGCATGCGGGATGACCAGTGTGTTAGAAGAAAAGAGATCTCAGACTGGCTGCCCTGTATGTCAATCAAGTGGCAAATGCCATAGGGATGATATATGATAGACTAACGTTTAAAAAATTTTTTTTGAATGCAACGCGATCTACCTGCACTACCTTAGTGATCTACCGGTCAATCGCGATCAATGTCTTGGGCACCCCTGCGCTAAAGCTTTGCTGTTATTTATTTATTTTTTTTGCTTCTTTAGTCAAGTGATTGGACAATTGTTATGGTGCATTGCTACCTTTTATAAAAAGGATGGAATGACACCATAGGCACTACACCATTTGACTACAAAAGGAGGTCATTGCTACAAACAATATGGCAATGCCCATGTAACCAACCCATACAATGGTGATGCTTGGGAAGAAAACACATTATAAAGTGGTGTCACAATGATGTCAAACAAGTGTTTTGTCTTGGTAGAGTAATACAGTATATTACTCTACTCTCCCCTTTTGTATTATTAATATGTAGCCTTTGTTAGAATGCCTCAAATCTCACAGACTTACCATTGTTTATAAGGTGTTGTATCATATAACTTCCCCCCACCTTCTCTTCTACATTTATAACCTCAGGCAAGTAGGTGTAGTATAAGACAACCAGGAGTTGAATTTAAAATTTAAATAAGATAATATTCATAGATAATAACAATATGCAAAGTACAAGTGAATATTGGCAACCATACAATCTGATAAATACTGATGTGTAGTTTCATGCTGCACACAGACTTGTTAGTTACTTAAAATGTCTCTACTTAAGACCTCATTTTTGGTCAGCTTTCTTTAGAACAGGCCTCATGCCTGTCTCAATATGGTTGCTGAGCTGTGCTCTTCATTGTGTTGTCCTTTCTAGTTCACGGTATGTGAAATGTTCTTTCATCAGATGTTTGTAAGAGAGAGAGAGCTAGGGAGGGGTAAAGCAAGAAAATGTATAGGTTCTCCCTACAGCCAATAGGGCATCATGGTACTTAAAGGTTTCTGATACAAGCCAATTCCAAACAGTCATACTTCACACCAAATTGTGCACAGAATACCTTCACACCTGCCCTCAAGACCATGTGTTAAGGCGAAGCTTGCCAGCTAGGCAGTCTGGCTTTCCTGTGGGGGTTGACTGAAAGAGTCCTGCAGAGAAACACTTCCCCCAACCCTGTCATTAAATTCACTATCCTAACTTAGTCCTAGGGGGTAAACATGAATGCTTCTCACTAATGAAATACTAATGTTACATTGCTTTGCCTAAGTTACAAAGACATACAAAATATTTATCAACTTGATTGCAAAATTTCACACCACAACAGCAAGGAAGAACAGAAATAAGGAAAAACAAAAATAACATTGATACACATCTATGAGTTACTGACACTTATACAGAGTTGTGTAGCCATTTTCAGACTGGCAGATCTCAACAGCTTTTTTCTAAACGTTTTCAACAATTTCTTTGATCATGGAAGGATTTATAGTTTAAATGCTAGTTAATGGGAAATAAATTGCTACCATGAATGAAATCTGGTTGTCAACCAGGGTACACAAACATCTGGTCCTAAATAGTCTCTTAATTGAACTGAGGTTTCTAGTGAGTTAATTTTGAATCTTAAGATGGGTGTTCAAGGCAATTAAATATACAAACAAAAGAATGTAAGATCCAAACTTAGTGTCTTTCTTTTGTCAGACTCATCTCTATACACAGTTGTAAAATGACACAAAGAACACAGATAAACATTTGGGATGCCACCTTGGTAACCCTAAATAGCTTGATAGGTTTTGGGGAAATAAACATGCAATTAGTTGCAGAGATGTCTTTATAGACATAAGTCCAAAACAGAACTCATTTAGGTAGCTGGTTTTCCGGGTTATGAAAGGAGACGGAAGGAAGGGTTGATCCAGAAGAATGGACCCTGGAAATGATGTCAGTGATGGAACGGCGATCAATTACCTGGACTGCAGAGAGAAAGAGTGAAAGGATGAGAAAACAGTGCCAACCCCTGTCTCAGCGGGTAACAACATTCACTAGGGCGCTTAAGCTGCCTCCCATGTGCACATGCATGACACAGCACTACTGTAGACCACAAAGACGTCTGATCAAATTCATTGTCAATAATTTGCAATAATGAAGAAAACCAGGCAAAAAGAAAATACTTTTTAAAAGTTCTGTGCAGAAACACAAAAAAGCAGCACTTTAAATATATATAAATACAGTACATGAATCAATTTCTGAACACAATAATGCATTGCAAGGTCACAGGAATTAGTAGACAATCCTGGTATCACCAAAGCAAAAGCCATCCCTGGGTGAAAGGCGATTCATTGTGTGGGACCCTCACTGACACTAAGCCTATTTAGAGACCCCCATCAACAGAACATACTCTTCTTTTGGACATGATAGGCATGAAATCCATGCAGCTTTTTGATAATCCATCTTGGAATGTTTTTGGCTTACATCACATTTATTTTAAACTCTTGTAAATAACCTAATAATGCCTGTCTGATCAAGTGAGTGAAGCTAGTGGGATGCTACATCACACTGCTGATGAGCACTCCATGCATCGCTAAGAAGAAAAGCTCAGTAGCACCTCTTTATGCAAATTTATGCACATTTATTGATTTTTTAGCTGCAGGAACTAATCTAATTCTATCTATCTCACCCCAGCGCTGCATGCTTCAATGGTTGCTTTATTCCATTGAATGTCTCTACTTCACTCTTCTTGTAATAATTTGTTATAGTCCAGTAGCAGCCAAGTTATTTATTTATTAATGCTCCACATTTTCTAGTGTTGAAGTAAATGCTATTGATTTAAGACTTCTAGAATATTTTACTCAGCTCAGATCACCACTCAAACAATTGAAATTCAGCTCCCTGTTTGCCGCTGTAGGAGGTAAAAGTATAACAATGCTAGGAGTTAGCTCAGTTTGTTGAAGTTGTGACCAGCATCACATCTGTAAGTGTTAACTGTTCTGCCTATTGAACTTGCCACAAAGCCTTCAGGAAGCAGGTGATTTTGTTCTTTCCAAAAGCCCTGGATAAAACAAAACACCTCTGACTGAAAATCTCTAAAGGTTTGGCAAGAAATGCATTTTATGTGCAGCTAATCATACAGGCAGCCTTAATGTGTTAAGTGACTGAGTCAGACGCCCACCAATTTTAAAGTTGCTTCATTTATATCAATTTACACTTAATTAACAAGCAGCCAGTGTCAGCTACCACTGAGATACACTATTCCTAATTTTCTGTTAGTGTCAAAGTGAATAAAAAGCAGCAATCATTTATGAAATACATCTTACATATTTTAAAATAATGTGAGAATGGGTTTTTATTAAACCCTGGTTTAGGGTTAAAATTTAATATGCATTCACCAGCTTGTATCATTTTTACTGAAATAAGTAAGAAAAATGTGAGATGTTTAATAGTAATTTTGCTTGTGGTTATCTAGGCTGTTATTGGCTCATTTCTACACAGTGCTTGAGGTGAAACTAAAAGTACAAATTTTTATATTTGGTTTGAATTGTGTATTTAATGTGGGCATTTAATCTTATTTTTTAAATATTAAAAATGATTAATTCTGGTACAAAGTACAGAGAATTGCTTGAAATTAATCAGATTATTTTTTTTTATAACTGGTTTGAGAAAAATATATCCAGGCAATGGTTAATCTTTAAAACTCTTGTGCAGTACTTTGCTTTGCCTCTTGGTAATATCTCAAATAGGTTGTTAATTATCTCTACAGGCAATATTAAAGCAGACCTGATGATTTTCATTAACATTAATTCATTATTTCTTAATTACTGATTTTATTGTTATTCAGTGTTTAATTACTATTCACATCTCCCTGCATTTTTTCTATATTTTTTGTGGTGTAAGCTAGAATCCTTGTGCATTCCCAATTAGCCCACCCATTGACCATGAAACTATTTTCGAATGTTGGGAGCTCAGTTGAAAGCAAAGATAATAATAGGTGGTCCATCCATTTATTTACTGACTGTGCTTAATATTCGCTTGCAAGGTGAGTTGGAGCCTATACAAGCAACACTTGATATAAGGCAGGAAGCAATTCTTAATATGGAAATAAGGCATCTAATAGCGTATTAATGCATGAGCTCCTTCTTGCTGGTTCAGATCTCTAATGATGAGTGAAACAATTGAGTTTTATTTCACATACAGTTTCACAAATCTGTCACTAACATTCATTTTGCAATCGAGAAACCTACAAAGCTTTTTTCAGGATTTTTAAACTTTTTTGGAGTGGAAAACAAGGCTTTGTTCATAATCTTGTATTTACCTTTGTTTTTTTAAACCAGGTGCTTAACACAGATAATCTGAGGCACACCAGTAAAATAAATTACACTAGGAAACACACTGACCTCCAGTCCTCAAATAAACGTGGTTTATATAGAGTAAGCTGAACCATCACCATGAAAAAAAGCTTCACAGTGATTACACTGGTGATGTGACTTTCCAAAGCTCTGCTCATTTGTCACATTGTATTTCTCCCTTGTTCTTGTTCTTGCATTCTGTATGCTGTATTAAGCACTTTCCGTGATGCACCTGACTCGCAATAGATGCTGCTGCTCTTCTTTTTCCTTCTTCCTATCATGGAGTTGTTTGTCATGGTCGATGATTAATAAACACAAACACAACACTTGAATGGGCTTGTGAGGAATTATCTTTTTATTTGAATAAACTTTTCTGCCCACCAGTAAGAAGCTCAATGGTGCCTCTTTTCTTTCTACAGTATGTCACTTTGTCGTTCATTTTACTTTGCCACAACCTCATTTTTTACTTTCCAGAACATATTAGGTCATAACTTTTCACTTAAGACCAAGATCAAGTTTCTACCCTCAGTAGTTTATGAGTACAAGCAGGTTGCCCCACCACATGTGCTTCAGACTCAGTGGATGCTGCAGTTACTATTCTTCCAGTTTGCAGTTTGCTTCATGATCAGCAGATATCACTGCGCTTCTTATTCTTTTTGCCATGTTTCTGTTTGCCATAAAAAACACATGAACCAAGCTCACTTTAAGGAGTCTGATACTACCTCAAATTTGTTGATTCACCAGCATGTATTAGGTCAGAAGGTTTTGATTAAGCCACTTTAGTTTGGGAATAATTACAAGACAGACATTAGCACTTTACATATGTAGATTTTATGGCTCTTGTTCATATCACTGCAGAGTTGCCTAATTCATTTTTAAAAATGTGCCATTGTTATGAATTGGTTTAATTTTTGAATTGTTTGGGACTTTTTCTGGAATCTTTTTCCTTTAATGTCTGTGATTGTGTACATTTGTTTATAGGTTCAGAATGTTTTTTTACAAAGTTAAAAATATTAAATACTTTGCACATTGCCATTGTTTATCTATTTACATAGATATTTAGTGACTCCTTTAATTTATGGTTGTCAGGATATTACTATACAAGGATAGCCGGGAGTGCATTACATTAGTAGTGTGACAGCATAAAGGTGCTGTCATGCATACAATACAATACAATTTATTTTTTTATAGCCCAAAATAAACACAAGGAGAGCCGCAATGGGCTTTAACAGGCCCTGCCTCTTGACAGCCCCCCAGGCTTGACTCTCTAAGAAGACAAGGAAAAAATCCCAAAAAACCCCAGTAGAGAAAAAATGGAAGAAACCTCGGGAAAGGCAGTTGAAAGAGAGACCCCTTTCCAGGTAGGTTGGGCGTGCAGTGTGTGTCAAAAAGAAGGGGGTCAATACAATACAATACACAGAACAGAACAAACCCTCAATACAGTATACAAATAAAAATTTTAGAAGTATGTAGCGGTCAAGTGCTGCTAAGATTCACACCGTCGATGAGGCGGTGATTTATTTATTTTATTGGAGGATTACTAGGGACAACCCCAGCCTTGGAACAACATACACACACACTGCAGAGACAAAAAAAGAACACGCTGGGAGTTAGTAGCAATGCTACTAATATTTAGAACTGCATCTCCCAGCAGTCCTTGCAAGTGTGTTTTATTGTGTGTTTTATTTTGTTTGTTTGGTGCGTTATGTATATCTGCTGGACTGCTTGCCGTTAATTCTGCCATTTAGCATTTATCATCATTGTGTCCTGGATTGTATTGTTTGTTGGGGTCTGGATCGTCTGTCTACCTGTCTACTGTCTATTGAGGACTGTGTGTGGATTCATTGGCTTTCCCAGAAGAAGGAGCGCTCCTGAACCATCCATCTGTCGTCATACTTACAGCAACTACCGGTAGGACTGTGTTTTCCATTCCCTTTCATCATACAGATCGCTGGACTTTACTGCACCACTTCTCATTTCATCCGGTTTGGGTTTCCATGGACTTTGCTGTGTGTTTATTGTGTTTATATGTTAAATGTAAAATTGCCGAAGGGATCAGGGGTGGTATTATTGTTTCATTTACATAATTTAATTTCATTATACTTTTTATCGTTTAAACTCCCAGCGTGTTCTTTTTTTTGTCTCTGTAGTGTGTGTGTGTGTGTCGTTCCAAGGCTGGGGTTGTCCCTGGTAATCCTCCAGTAAAATAAATAAATCACCGCCTCATCGTCGGTGTGAATCTTAGCGGCATTTGCCCGCTACAAGTACGTAGCAGAATTTAACAGTAGATGATATCACGTAATATGATTTGGATTTGTTTAGAGTCCTGGAAACCTCATCCATCAAGCTGCCTCCCCCATTGGCCATTCAAAGGCTGAAACAGTGCTGGGCCAGCCAATCCAATGAAAGGACCCCTCTTTCCCATGATTCCTGCGATCCTCCATCAGGCATGACTTTACCTTAGGCAGGAAAAAGAACTTGGCAGGTGGACCATGGCACCAAGTGCCACATTTGAGTACCGAGAAGAGAAACAGAATAGGTGAGGATTAGTATCAAATTATAACTATCATGTTACTTATGTTTTAGTGCTAATGACTAACAGCAGAGATGCAGTATGTACAGTTAATCAGCAGCTCTAGTCAGGATATGCTAAACTGAAGTAGTGAGTCTTCAGCCGGGATTTAAAGGCTGAGACCGAAGGGGCATCTCTTATAGAAGCAGGAAGACCATTCCACAGTTTAGGGGCCCTGTAACTAAAAGCTCGACCTCCCACTGTTATTTTATTAATCCTTGGAATCCTAAGCAGACCGGCATCTTGAGATCTTAATGTGCTCAGGTTTGTAAGTCATGATAAGTTCAGACAAGTAAGCGGACCTTGGCCATTTAATGCTTTATATGTTAAAAGGAGGATTTTGAAATCTGCCCTAAACTTAACTGGGAGCCAGTGTAAGATTTAAGAACTGGAGTTATGTGTTCATATTTTCTTGTTCTTGTAATAATTCTTGCAGCAGCATTTTGGATTAACTGGAGGCTGTATAAGAACAGTTTGAACAGCCAGTGAACACCGCATTGCAGTAGTCAATCCTACTAGAGATAAATGCATGAATTAATTTCTCAGAATCCTGTTTATTTAGAAAGGCCTTAATTTCCTAACATTTTTAAGATGGAAAAACATGTTTTGGACAACTTTGTAATATGTGCTTTAAATGACATGCTAGAGTCAAAGATAACTCCTAGATTGGGCTGATTCAGTAAAATTAATTGGGATTCCAACTGAGTTAAATGATGACAAAATATTGCTGTGATCAGCGTCATTCCCTCCAACAATTAACATCTCTGTTTTATCTGTATTTAAAGACAAGTAGTTCTCATTCATCCATTCCTTTAATTCACTAACACAACTAATTAAAGACAACATCGGAGAAACTTCATTTGATTTAAATGAAAGGTATAACTGGGTGTCATCTGCATACGAGTGAAAATTAACATTATGTTTCCTAATGAGAGATCCCAGTGGAAGCATGTAAAGTGAAAACAGTAAAGGTCCCAGTACTGAGCCCTGCAGGACACCATATTGAACTTCTGTGTATAATGATGGAGTACTGTCAGCACATTTCTGTACATATTGGAATCGATTTGATAAATAAGAACTAAACCAAGCGAGCACGAGGCCTGTAAGCCCAACATCATTTTCTAGCCTGTGCAGTAAAATAGAATGGTCAATGGTGTCAAATGCTGCACTTAAGTCCAACAACATAATTACAGTGGAGTTTCCTTCATCAGAGGATATCAGAATGTCGTTTACAACCCGTGTTAGTGCCGTTTCTGTACTATGACCAGTGCGAAACCAGACTGGAATTTCTCAAATAAATTGTAATGCGTAAGGTGTGACTGAAGCTGACTGGCACTACTTTTCTAGTATTTTAGAGAGAAATGGTAAATTTGAAATAGGCCTATAATTATTTAGTATGTGTGGGTCTAGGTCTGACTTTTTAAGTAATGGTTTAATGACTGACACTTTTAGTGCATCAGGTACTGTGCCATGCAATAATGAACTATTGATAATGTTTAGAATAGGCACTGCAAGAACATCCATTGCACTTTTACTAGTTTTGTTGGCACTGGATCTAGGGAACAAGTAGTGGGCTTCATTTTAGAAATTAAAGTTAAGACTTCCTGCTCAGTTACAGGATTAAAATTACTAAAGTGCTGAATGCAATGTGAGCAGGGTCTGCTATGCTAGTATTTGGTTTGTACTGTGATGCTGAGATCTGGGATCTTATATTTTTAATTTTCTCATTGAAGAAGTTCATAAAGTCTGTACTGCTAATATCTTTTGGTATTTTGCACTGTTGATCTGAATTCCCATTTGTTAATTTAGCCACTGTTCTAAAAGTACCCTAGGATTTTTATTATTGCTATCTATTAATGTAGAATAGTATTCTGAGCGAGCTTTAAAGAGGGCTTTTTTATATTTATTAACACTCTCTGTCCATGCAATTTGAAAGACATGTAGCTTTGTTGTTCTCCATCTGCGCTCCAGTTTTCGACACTCTAATTTATTTCATTAAACCAGGGGGAGTTTCTATGTGCTTTGATTACTTTTTTTTAAGGGGAGCCACTGTGTCCAGAGCATCTCTCAAGGTCACATTATAATGTGATGTTAGCTGATCTAAATTGTTTTCCACGTTTACATTTGATGTTAACTGATCTAAATGGTTTTCCACAATTACACTCGACTTACTCAAGGTATCTATAAATTTTGAAGCAGAATTACAATCTAGATGTCGCACTGTCTTTGTTTTAATCTCTGAGTGCGTTGGCATGGGCAGAACTAAATCAAATGTAATTAAGAAGTGATCGGAAATAACTACATTTAATGGAGTAATATTTAAATTTTGAATTTCAACTTTGTAAGTTATAATTAAATCTAATGTGTGGTTATGATTATGAGTTGGATCTTTGACAATCTGACAAAATCCTACTGAATTTAACAAATAAGTAAAACATTTGCTAAAAGTGTCAGTTTCCACATCAATGTGTACATTAAAATCCCCATCAGAACTACGTGATCATAATTTATAGCCAAATCAGACAGAAGGTTGCTAAATTCAGTCATGAACAATGAATATGGCCCTGGTGGTCTGTAGACTAGCACTATAATTGTGTTGGAATCTGTTTTAATATTTAAAATGAATGCCTCAAAGGATGTAAAGTTGCCTAGATTTTTAGATGTGATTTGCATTTTGTTATAATGAATTATTCCAAGGCCTCCTCCTCGACCAGAATCTCTAGACTTATGAAGGAACGAGTATCCATCTGGTGACGCCTCAGCTAGGGGAACAGTGTCACATTTACTAAGCCAGGTTTCAGTAAGAAGACACAGATCAGATTTTGTACTTAATATATATCATTTACCAAAACAGCTTTAGTGCCAAGAGAGCGAATGTTCAATAAACAGCATTTAAAACTGCATGGTTCTTTCTGAACTGCTGATATATTTTTGTTTTAATTTGAATTAAATTTCTATTACAGATGCCCCTGGTGGAGGGTCTGGTTTTATCCCTTGGTCTAATTATACACCTTATTTTTTGGTTATCAATTAATTTAAGGTTTGTATCAAGACTAAATTTGCTGGATGCCCCACAACAGGGATTATGGGTAACAGCTTCAGGAAAATAACAGGTGGGATAAACAACAGCCTGTGATTTAAGATCACATGACTGTGGCCTGGATGGTGCTCTGATCAGTCAACCAGGCAGTTTTGCTGCCATATTTTGGGATAATACATAAGATCCCCTCCAGTTTGGATGAAGACCATCTCTTTTGAAAAATCCAGGCCTTTCCCAAAAATCGTCCCAATTGTTCACATCTCCTCCTGATCTGAGATATAACATATGCTTTGCTCTCACTTTTGTCTTAATGTTAAGGAACTTTTTTGACTGCAACTCTGTTTAGGGTTAAGGCTTTGTTAAAGGACAGTATTCACTTTTGTCTCATTAATCTATGTTTGATTTTCTGGTTCTTTCTATCTAACATGTTGCCTCATTTTACTAATGGTTAGGGTTACACATACTGCACATTTTCCACCCAACCATGTAGTAAAATGCACTTTCTTACATAATGCTCATTGTTTAGAAACCACACCTTCCTGTTTTTTCACTCATGCAGGCTGAAGATATGCAAACTCCAAGCCATGTGAAGGTATGTACCGAGTATCATTTCTGTCTTCAATGCTTCATTAGGATTTGGTTCAACAAGAGTGTCATCATGATTGGCAAAGTGGGCATCATGCTACTAGAACAAATGCAACAACATTTCTACATGGTACAGGAATTGAATCAGGTGGATCTTTTTTTTTTTCCACTGGAGAACATTATTTAAACATTAAGGGCCCATTCACACTTCACAGTTGTAAATTTCTAGCACTTGTTTAGGATTTTTCAAGTTTTTTAATGTGTTTTTGCAAGTATGTTTCAGGCTTTTTTGTTTGGTGTTTCCAGATGTTTTTCAAGTTTCTCAAGCAGTTTTCTAGCATTTTCAAAGAAGTGTTTTGCAGGGAAAATAAGATTGACTCAATTTCCATTTTGCAGGGTGTGAGATGCTGTTGTGTTGTGAAGTGATTGTTGTGGTCCCAGAATGTTTTCTATGACTTCACAGCTTTAATCCTGGTGATTACACTACTAAAGAGGAGGTGTCATCAACATTGTCAAGGTACTAATTACATTCACCCTGTTTTCCAGCAAAGGGAGCTTAGAGGGCAATTATGGACTCATAACTACCGGACTGGACAACTACAATTTGTCAAACTGGGGAACTGTGTTGCTGGGATGGTAGTGAGCAACGTTGGGACTGTTCTCGTCCAATTCCTTTTCACAGTATACACAGCAGACTTTAAATATAAGTCAGAATTTTGCCACATTCAAAAGTACTCTGATGATACAGCTATTTTAGTATGGACAGGAAGGGGAATGTAGGGATTTGATTGGATCTTTCAGTGAATGAACAAATAAGAACTGCCTGGTTCTGTATACAGCGAAGACCAAGGAGATGATTGTGGGTTTCCGCAGGTTTAAGCTCCCCTTCAGCCTGTTAACATCTGAGGGGAGGGCATTTAGATGGTACAGACTTATGAATATCTAGGAGTCCACCTTAATGACAGACCGGACAGGTCTGTGAACACAGATGTCCTCTACAGGAAGGTGCAGAGAAGGCTGTTTTACCTCAGAAGATATGTAGTGAAATGCTATCAGACACTTGATGCCAGTGACCTTTTCTTTGCTGCTGTGTGTTAATAACACGAAGAGGCTGGACAAGCCGGTGAAGAAGGCTGGCTCTGTGCTAGGTAGAACTGTGGACTCGGTGGGAATGGTGGTGGAAAGGTGTATGGGGAAAAGGTATAGGCTATCCTTGACAACAGAAGTCACCTTCTCCACATTTTGGCAGGTCAAAGAAGTAAAAGTGTCAGCTGTCTTCCCTTTCTGTGCTGTAGAACAGAAGGCTTCAGAAGATTATTTCTTCCTACTGCTGTCTGATTTTATAACTCTGTTGTTAACACAAGTGATTCATGACCTGGTCACCAATCTACCATCCAACACTTATAACAATTGATTTTTTCTACTTTTTAGTATTTACCTATTTATGTTTTGTTCTCCTTGCCTTTTTTAATAATATGTAACAATTTTTACTGATATACTTGAACTACCGGACACCTAAATTTCCCTGAGGGGATGCTATGGTGACGAGCACAGACGCAGTGGCTTGGTGCTGTAAAAGATGCAACAATAGGCAGCATAAAGGTTTGGGGTTTTCCGGCTCCGTATATTGTAAACAATCCACAATTCAAAACAAAACTTTGGTCAAACACAAACTCAAATAGTTCATATGCGCGACGCCATTAGAGGCGTCGGCGGCCATTTTATAAGGGAGGAGCCGGAAGTGGAGGAATGCTGGGAAGGAACCGTGAGGGAGGATGGGACTAATGACGTCAGGAAAGATGGCGGAGGAAGGGCGGAAGTAAACGTACTGCGGGAAGGCTTATGATGGCGGAGCGTCTTTTTTCCTGGAAGAAATCAAAGGAGAAAGGTTAGTACCCCGCCACTCCCTGCCGTCGAACGTCTTCCGAAGCGGTTTAAGGTCCGTCCGCGGTCTCCTAATCGCACGTGCGTGACACGACCCAAGCCCGGACCTAACCGAGAGGTCGTGGAGGCGAGAGAGGGCATCAGCATTGGCCTGAAGGTTGCCGTGGCGATAAGTGACCGTGAACTTATAGGGTTGTAGGTCCAGAAACCACCTGGTGACCCGCGGATTCGACTCTTTGTGCAGGGACATCCACTGAAGCGCAACGTGATCAGTCATTAGAGTGAATTCGCGACCCAACAGGTAGTACCAGAGATGAGTCACCGCCCACTTAATGGCCAAATGCTTCCCTCTCCACTGCCGCATACCTGGTCTCTCGGTCCAGCAGTTTCCGGCTTAAGTACATCACGGGGTGTTCAACACCATCGACGCTTTGGCTCAACACGGTGCCCAGGCCTGTGTCCGAAGCGTCGGTCTGGAGGATAAAAGGAAGCCCAAAATCAGGGGTCCTTAATACAGGTGCCGACGTTAGGGCCTTTTTTAGGTCACTGAATGCATGTTCCGCCTTGTCGTTCCATACCACGTATAGGGGAGCGCCCTTCTTTGTTAAATTGGTCAAGGGTGCTGCCCTTTCGGAGAAACGGGATACAAACCGGCGGTAGTACCCCGCCAACCCCAAGAAAGCCTGCACCTGCCTCTTGGTATTCGGACGGGGCCATTTCTGGATGTCTTTGACTTTGGAACATTGGGGTCTCACCTGTCCTCGTCCCACAAGGTAGCCTAAATATTTGGCCTCCTTTAAGCCAAAAAAACATTTACGGGGGTTAATGCAGAGGCCGGCTTTAGCAAGTGTTGCAAGGACAGCAGAGACCTGCAATAGATGCTCCTCCCAGGTGCCGGAATAGGTGACGACGTCATCCAGGTAGGCGGCACTATAGGACTGGTGGGGCTTCAGCACTCTATACCAGACGTTGAAATGTCGCTGGGGCCCCGTGCAGCCCAAATGGGAGGACCTTGTATTGCCAATGTCCACTAGGGGTGCTAAAGGCCGTTTTTTCTTTTGCAGATGCCGTTAAGGGAATTTGCCAATACCCTTTCGTCATGTCAAGTGTAGTCAAGTATCGAGCCGCACCCAGCCGCTCAAGTAGGTTGTCAATGTGGGGCATCGGGTAGGCGTCGAACTTGGAGACCTGATTCAGACATCTAAAGTCATTACAGAACCTCCAAGAGCCGTCTGGCTTGGAAACGAGGACGATAGGACTGGTCCAAGGACTATGGCTTTCCTCAATAATGTCCATATCCAACATCCGTCGCACCTCCAGTTCCACTTCGGCGCGTTTTGCCTCCGGAGTCTATAGGGCCCTCTCCCGGACGATTACTCGGGTCGTGACTATATCGTGCACAATCAGCGAGGTCCGACCCGGTGACTCGCTCACTACTTCGGGGACGGCCTGGATTGCCTGGGTTAACTCCTGCCGCTGTAAGGGTGTCAGCTCGTCACCGAGGTTAAGGGCAGACGTGCTAGCAAATAGGGAGAGGGATCTACAAGTGTCGGGAGACTCCTCCCTGTCCTTCCAAGGTTTTAACAAATTGACATGGTAGATCCTCTCGCTCGGCCGACGATTAGGTTGTTTAACTAAATAGCCGACGAGCCCCTTTCTTTCCTTAACCTCGTATGGCCCCTGCCAGTGAGCTAGCAATTTGGAATGGGAGGACGGAACGAGCACCATCACTCGATCCCCCGGGCGGAACTCTCGGAGGACGGAGTTGCGGTTGTAACACCAGGCCTGCGCTGCCTGCGCACGAGTCACGAGCGGTAGGAGCTGGTCCCAATTCCTGCCGTCTGTTTGAGGGTGGTAGACAGACGTATTCAGGTGCTTTATTCGCAGTAATCTGGCAACCTCCCTGAACGTATCTGATGTGAAAGGTGTACCCTGGTCCGTGAGGACTTCTTTGGGGATACCCACTCTAGAAAATAGGTAGACTAATTCCCGTGCGATATTTTTTGTGTTAGCGGAGCGCAGGGGAACCGCCTCTGGGTATCGGGTAGCGTAATCCACCATGACCAATATGTACTTATGGCCACAGTTTGAGGGTTCCAGGGGGCCTACTAAGTCCACCCCTATTCTATCAAAAGGGATGTCTATCAGGGGTATTGGGACGAGAGGAGCTCGGTCCCTCCTAGGAATCTGGCGAATCTGACATTCTGGACAGGATTGACAGAAGCGCTGGACCTCCTCGTTGATCCCGGGCCAGTAAAGGCGGAGTTTGATCCTCTCCAAAGTTTTTTCGGCCCCGAGGTGGGCGCCTAGTAGGTGAGTGTGAGCTAGTTCACATACCTCCCGCCGGAAGGTACGCGGCACTAGCAACAATTTCCGCACCTCGCCCTCGTAGGTTGCCACCAGATACAGCAGATCATTCTCCAGAACAAAGAAGGGCTCGCGTGGCATGGAACCGACAGCTTGTGAGCTGCCTGGAAGAACAATTGCATTTGGGGCAAACCGCAGGGAATCGTCATTCCACTGCTCTCTTTTAAATGAGCCAGGCGTGGACCGAAATTGATGGTTGCTCAGAGGTTCTTGTGAGCGGGTTAGCGGAAGCGTTCCCTGGCTTGTCCCTTCTCCGGCGGATACTTCTGGGTCAGGGTCCGTCGCCGAGGAAGCGTCCCCCGATGTGCCTGCGCCATTAGGGCCTGCCCCAGAGCACGGCGTTGAGACCACGGGAAGGGCGCCTCATCCCCTCATAGCCAGACCCAGTGAGGCCCCGGGATCGGTGTGTGTCTTACCACAGTTTCTGTGCGACCAGTCTTGTCCCAAAATCACTGGATAGGGGGGTTCGGGCAACACAGCGACCACCAAATTAGACAACTGCCCCTTCCAGGAGATGTAACAGCAAGCGGAACGGTATGACTTGGTCTCATGCACACAGTGACTTGCAAATGTTGCTTAAGCCACTGTCGCGGTAATACATAACGGCGAGCGACAGTGGCTTAAGCAACATTTGCAAGTCACTTGTGTGCATGGGGAGACCAAGTTGCTGCCGGAGTCAAACAGAGCCATCACCAAGTGCCCATTCAATAACACCACTCCCGTGTT
Organism: Polypterus senegalus; assembly: GCF_016835505.1. Classification (NCBI taxonomy): domain Eukaryota; kingdom Metazoa; phylum Chordata; class Cladistia; order Polypteriformes; family Polypteridae; genus Polypterus; species Polypterus senegalus. The sequence continues at coordinate 208,156,467 of NC_053156.1, read as the reverse complement.
TGGACTTGCCAGCGGGTGCGACGGAGTACAGTACCTTTCCGCGGTGGCCCAGGTGCAGTCAATCGGTTCCGAGGTGGTGTTGAGGGAACAGGTCGGCAGTAGATGGCCGGTCTCACCGCACTTGTAACAGTGCGGGGAGGCCGGCTTTTCTTTGGGCCTTTGCGGCGCTTCCGCAGTGCGTCGAGAGGGCTCGGGGGTGTCCAACCGTTGCTGTCGGTTCCCACGAGCGTGCCTTTCCGACCTCCCGGCTTGGTAGATCGCGAGCTGACGCTCCAGGACTTCCAGGAGGCCTGGCATATCCTTATAGGGGTGGCGTTGGACCTGCTGGGCGAGGGAGCTTGGCATGGCGTTCACCGGGCCCTCACAGACCACCTGCTCCACGGCCTTACAGGCTTGGGGACCTTCAGGCCGTAGCCAGCGTCCCATCTTTCCCCAGAAGTCAAAGGCCTGTGCTCGGGCCGGCTTCTCTGGGTCGAACTGCCAGCTCCGCCATTCGGTTGCCTGCTGGCCCGGCATGATGCCGTAGCGTGCCAGTATTCCCCTTTACTGCTCATGCCTCAGCTCCATATATCATTGGTGGTCTTACCATTGTCTTAAAAACCTTACCTTCACCTCAATTCTTCATATCACACGATACTCCTGATACCTTCTTTCAGTTGTTCCATCCCCAATGCATGTTATGGGTTATCTGTGCATGAAGTTTTTCCATTTGAGGTTACCACTGATTCTAGATAGTTAAATGCATCCACTCTTTTCAATACCTCTCCCTGCACTGCAGCAGCGGCTGATGGTCTTTCAAATGGGAGAAGCACATTTTAGGCCTACATCATAAAATGAATCAATTATTGAATCAGCTTATTTATATGGAAATTCTGCCCTTCTTTCTTTTTGTAGAAAATGGTCTGTGACCCTGTCATACCAACTGGGAGACTTTTTTAGAGACTTGACCAGTTTCCTCTCAATGGCCAACAGAGCAAGGTTGCTTAAATGGTTTCAGCCCATTGTGTTGCATCTGTATGACTTGGCTTGTTTTAAGTAGGAGACGTTCCTCTCTGCACCTGTTGATGTAGATTCAATTGTTGTCACTAAAGACAATAGCTGAGGCATTGCACTATCCAACTCCATGTCTTTAATTAACACCAAGAAATCACACAGCTTGCCCCTGTCACCCTGCAAGTCATTATTTGATTATTGGACATAGAGTTCAAATCTCAGTCTCCCTGAATCAAAGAAATGGCCATAACTTTTCAGGACACTTGGAATGCCTCCTCAGCAAACACCTGTCTGGTTTAATCAAATGTCCCTGGATTGATAAGTTCTAGGAAGCACATACTTTCCAAATTTGAAAAATCTGATCAATAAGATTGTCTAGGATGGCCATGTAGAGATTTCTGTAATGCTTCTGGGGATCCTGCAATTGTAACAGACAAGCTCATTTTGAAGGTCTAACATAAGACGTGCCGCTTTTGCATGAACTGCTTGATAGCCTCCTCTGACCTCTTCTCCTTTGCAAAAGCAAGGAGACTCAATTCTTTGTTGGCATTAAAGAACATCCATAGCCCTCTGCTGCACAATATCAGAGACCACATCAATTTCTGAGAAGATTTGTTTATATATGTTAAACATGAAACAAACTCAAAATCCTCCAGTGTCCTTAAGAAGTATTTGGCAGCATTAAGTGTGTCCTCATCTACAATGATCTCATCCTCGATGATCTTTTCAAAAGTCTGCAGAAGCCCATCATCGTTGTTCACCAATATTCAAGATGTAAAGTTCCACCAAGTAGGAATGTTAGTGTCACTAAAAATAGTGGGAAAATAACTTTTCAAATGGTTTAGGAGCATTGAGCTCTAAATGCTAGAAAAATGTTTAGGTGTGAATGGGCCCTAAATGATTGCCAGATGCAAGAATTCGCGGAGGAAAAAGTTTCAGGACTGATTCTAAACACCATTCTTCCTTTGTCAACATTGAGAATTTAACTGGTTCATTACCAGTTAAAGTCACCAATTATGAGAGACACAGGAGGACACCCATTTAGACATGGAGATGACATACAGACTTCATGCAGACAGTGAGCAAGGTGATATACAGACTCAATTCCATGGAGCTGTGTGTCAACTAGAGCTGAATAGTACCGTGCCACCTTAAAGATTAGGCTAAAATTATGCTAGTGCCATGTGATGTGTTTGATTAGAAAATTGAGTGCAAACAATAGCAACACTTGTAAGAATGTAGTCAGATATCTGGCAAAAGGCATGAACAGTGCAGAATGTTTACTATAATGGACTACAGTAGTCCAAAGTTGAAATCAAAAGAAAAAAAAGCAAGAGCTCAAAAACATGAGGAACATGAAATAAGCACAAAAGATTAATTGATGGAGCACTTACTAAATGCCAGGAAGCTGTTTAAATTACAAAGTTTCATCTTTACTCTATCTTTTCTAGCATCTTCTTTACCTATCATAACCTGCCAATTGTGTTCTGCTCATTTTGTTTGCTCTACCAGATTTGAGGCTGCATCGTTCTAATCTTCATCTCTGTAACCTTGGCCTGGCCACTGAAGCTGATAACTGTGGTTGTGCAGCACATTATTGTCACCTCACTATTAAAAAAAACAAAACTTTAATTAACATGCATATTCTTTGCTTTTGACTAAATTTTAATTTATTTAGGTTGTCAATGATTCTTCAATGAATGTTCAGTTAATACATATATTCAGTATGATTCTGTTCCTGTTGCTTTGTAATGTAGTGTTTAATTATCTTGTAAAATTACTTTGACAGCAGCTGTGAACTGCTAAAAAGACATATTGGTTATCTCTTGGCTAGTCTTTTTAATGTTCTTGCAAGGAATTGTTCAAAGGCATAAATCCTTCTTTCCCAAGCCAAAAAGGCACTGTGCTGTAGGCTTTGAGTCTTACAAAGTCTGCCAACAAGCTTTGTTCTCTTCCAGGAAAAGATGAATGTTTCCTACTGGACATACAAGCAAACTGTGAACCAGGGCCTTACAGACAGCAGAAAGCAGCAGAAGAATTAACAAAAAATGTTGTCCTGGACAGCCAATGATTCAATCTGGATATATTTTCCTACCTGAATTTGTTGGTTCATTCTTTATTTTCTATGTCAAAAAGCTACAAATCTGTAGGCAAATCTTTAAAGAAATTGAATACATGTTGTTGGTTGTTTGGGATATTAAAACCAATTAATTGCCTGTATAATGGAAACAATTAGATGCAAGATATAAGGGCTGTAGTTTCATTTACAAAAAAGTGAGTGCAAAGTTATCAGGCATTACATTATTGAGCATAATCTCAGAGGATTCCTAGTAACTGAAATAAATGTAATAAATGCCTCTGCTTTGAACACAACATATACTGGGGGCAAGATATGTACTGGGAGTCATAATCTGATTTTCAATGGCTTCAATGATTTTCCATGAGAACTGAGTCTACTGCCCATATTTACCGTGGCATACAAAAGTATTTGAAAGTCATCATACTTTTCTGCATGACAAAAGATTTGTCCACATACTGTATATATCCATCCAGTATTTTTAATGTGAACTCTTGTGATGTAACAATACATTTCCCAAGTCAAAATAAACAATTTTCTGTAGATATTTAACTGAAGAAGAAAAACTCAAATACTTTTGCATGCCACTGTATCAAGAATCACAGAATTACTCCTAGGAACTGCACTGAAAGTCTGACTAGGATAAGAATGTGTCTGCTTCAGAGTATATGATGAAAGGTATTTATGAAGCATACTACTCCTATGCCCAGCAAAGTGTATTAGGCCTTGTTTGAGAGTGTGTGAGAGATGACACAATTTTACAGCACCTTATGTTGCAAATTGCTGCTCATGATGGTGTTTTCTAGTTTTCTGACACTGATGATAAGGCTTCACTACAAAGATGATGATATAATAATAATAATAATAATAATAATAATAATAATAATAATAATCAAAGTAACAGAAGAAGGAAAACATATTTTTGACTTTAGATGCACATAATTGTTTTCACTTCTCAACAACATCAAGAATAATACTACAGTGAGCACCAAAATCAAAAGACTGATACACATGCACAGAATGAGAGCCTGATAACAGATGTATTTATTTAATAATGAATAATCCCCAACCATACAGTCAAAAGAATTACCTTCCTACTCTTATGGCCAGAAGAAACACCTCGTAAAGTAACTCTTATACTGAAACTAGCCACATCACTGTTTCTGAAGTTGTATTCACTCCTCCACTATTCCCAATCATCTTCCAGACTTGAGTGCCATGCCTCTCCCTGTGATCCTTTCTTATTTTCCGAGAGGCTGCGTTCATCCAAGGAATCACTAGATTCCCTAGGAATCTCTGTCTATATTCTTGAACCTTGTAAACAGTAACATAAATGTTCTAGGAGTTTGTGGAATGCAAAGCTCAATGTTTCTGTGTGACATTTTAAGATTAGTACTAGTAGTACTATTAGATTTGTATGATTGCAGCATTGCTCTAATGTTACCTCACGTGGAGTTGTGGGAAATTGTATAAATCTTTGTGTTGCTTCATGTATTGTAAGTGCATTCAAAATTCAGAGTAAAATATGAGAAATGGTTGATTGTGACATACCCAAATCATTGCAACTGCAAAGTCGTATTTTCCCTGTGGCAAGCGTAATATTACCAACACTTTCATTTCAGCTAATATTTCATGGCTTCTCTGCATATACGGATCGATCATGTAATGTACAAGATATGTTACTAATGTTATTCCATCACTGTCAGATCAATATCATTTTACAATCTCATTGTTGCCAAGTGTTTTCAAAAACATTCAACCTTTCCTATGATGTGTGTGCCAATCACTGCATGAATGCCATTTTCTGGCATTCTCTTGTGATTTTCTAGTGAGTTAGGACAGCCCATGCACTTTCTTATATCTTGGTTAAGTTACAAGTAGTTTCCTAAATTAGGAATAAATGCAAGAGAGTCAAACACTGGGAAGGCTGTGTATGCATTCAAACAACTCACACAGCATCAACGTTCTGGGTGCTTTAGGTAAACTAGCTAACATTGGAAATAAATGGAAGGGAAAGCAATTTTGTTAGCATATATATGACTGACTTGTCTTATTTACAGAATTTTGTAAAGAATCAACATTATCAACCTACAGTTAAATGATGTTTGAACTAATTAATAACATGGGAAAGGTGCAGCCTCAACTGGCTGACAGAAACATAAGATGGGTTTTAAAATGGACAGTGGTGTCAGTCAGTCACCCTGCCCCTAATCTTTCAGTCCTAGATACACGCACACAATTGTAGGAAGCCCCTGATCTTCTTGTCCATCATGTACAATTTGTATTCCCATTATATAATAAATCAGTCTCTCTTCAAGCTTTTTTGTATTTATATAATTTTAATGAATTATTGTGTTTTAACTTATATTAATGGCTAGAAGGGGAACTTATTTTAATTCCTTTGCTACTTTCATAGAGTTTTACTGATGCAGATATTTATGCTAGAATTGGTCATTTTGTATTAATAGATCCATCCATTATCCAACCTGTTATATCCTAACTACAGGGTCACGGGGGTCTGCTGGTGCCAATCCCAGCCAACACAGGGCGCAAGGCAGGAAACAAACCCCGGGCAGGGTGCCAGCCCACCGCATGGCACACACACACACACACACCAAGCACACATTAGGGACAATTTAGAATCGGTATTAATAGCTAATTATGAAATACTTAATCTATTGGGTATACGTTTAAAAATATTATGTTTGAAAAAACTGAACAATAGTTAGTCACAGACCCTCCACCACTAAAACAAATCAGTCAATGTCATTTTCACATCACTTGAATTACAATTATGACAGCTATTGAGCCACCACAAGACTGTAAAATGCTGTTAAAAAGCATGTACTGTATTTAATATAGTATACTAACAAATGTAACTGAATCCTACTATTGCTATTACTTTTGAATATGACTCATTTTTACAAAATTTTTTAATAAACAAAAATGTGATAACTGACTCTTGCATGAAGTAAATAAAAAGTGTGAAATGCTCCAACTTTCATATCAGTTAACTTACTCGCCGAACACACATGAATGCTACATCATGCATACATTGTCTAATATGTTTTTGCTGTATTTTGTCTGAATAGATAACAAAAGCAGCTGCTAAAGAGCATTAAAATATTGGCTATTATAATATTGCAAAGATAAAAAAGGCGGTGTCACTTATACAAAGAAGAAGCTTTTCCAAGGGTTGAAGTTTATACCACTCACAATGACAGTAGTTGTAGCATTCACATAATGTCTACTCAGCTACATTTATACATGCTGCAATACTGCACACTTTATTGTTCCTTTAAGTCATGACATGAAACATCACATAAATTAATTTGTCCAAGACTAGGTGTTTACATATGCAGTCGATATTTTATCACAGTGGATAAGCCTTCCTATGTTCAAATTAAACTTTATACCCTAATTACTGTGGGCTACAGACATAACAATCTGCAAAAGAAAAACTAACTTATATTGTATCCATGACAATATGTACATAGCTCAGTATTAGGGAATGCAGCTTGTGTGTACTATACTATATTTGTTATTTTTCATATCTGCATCAATCAGCTGTCTGATTCGTAAATGACTTTGTAGCTTTGAAAATTGAAGTCCTTGGCTACTGCTTTGAAAGAGAAAAACTGAATTGGTAATTTAGATAATAGTATGTCATGAAAATATGCAGTGTTAGACCACTGCATGCTAATATCATCACCATATGGTGTATCTCCATTTGTTTCTGAGCAGTTTTTAGCAGAAAACCATTCACTATTATTATTTCTGGAGGGTAGACCTGATATCATCGGATGCACCACTGGAGGCTGTTGGGAGATGCCTAAATGGGCTGAAATCAGTAAACCAAAGAAGCAGTGGAATCAAGAAAAGGAGCTAGTGAAGCTGAGTTTCAAGTAACAAAGTGCTAGCTGGCTGCTTAAATAATGAAACTAACAAGTGCAAAACATTTTCTACTTGTGCAGCAGTGATTAGCACAGCCTGGCAAATGTGAGGTTTCAAAATTGGCTAAATGCACTGGTCTTGTTCATTTTAATTTCTAGTTACTACAATGCACTGGCCCTAGTTCAGAATGTGGTTCCACCCTAGCATCTGCTGTTGCCAAGGCAGGTTCTTCACTCAATACAGTGATGAACAGTTTTTTAAATTAAATGACAGACGTGTTTTGGGGTTATGCAAAAGGATTGTCAGACATTGCCCAGTTTTATTACATTAAACAGTCTGAGAGCATTTGTCAAAATGAAAAAGTCTAGTAAATTGCACAGTTGCAAAATAAAACTAGGGACGCTCCAATCAGGTTTTTTTAGGATCAACGATGAATATCTATTTCATGTCACTAGAATTGTCTGATTCTGATACCAATTTGTTTTCTTTATTCTTTTAAAATTTTATTTGTTAATTTTAAACTAAGATCCTGCATAACCAGCCATGTACAAGCCTTATGTTCTGAATTAAAAAGGTATTTATACTATTTAACTGCAGATCAGTTATATTTTGAATTAACAAAATGAAATTCTGTAGGCTTATTGTTCAATGACCATAAACAAATACAAAAATAAGTAAAATTCCCATAACACATAACTTTTTTAAACTAATAAGAAACTGTACACAAAATATTTAACCATAGCACACATGCCACAAAAGAAAATAAAATGCTTTGCATAATTACTCATGCATTGTAATACTTCACATAAAACAGCACTACAAATTAATTGTCATAACGCTTAGAAAAGCAGATTCTAAAAATATCTTTTTTTGATTTGACCCACTTGAAGGTGAGTGATTGGAGCATCAAACAAAACCAAAAGTCAAAACCAGAATTCTTTGGATAATACTTTACACAAGAACAATGTAGTGGTCCGGTGACACTAAGATTCACACCATTGAAGAGACAGTGATTTTTTTTTTTTTTAGTGGAGATTCCAGGGATGTACCCAGCCTTGGCCTGACCTACACACATTCACAAGCAGAGACAAAAAACAATAGGTAATAAAACAATTAAAGAATGTATTAAACACTAATAAGCAAAATATAACTACACGCTAAATAATCCCTCCCCAGTCCTCTTACAGTGATGTACAATAAACACAAACAAAACACAACAATAAACACTCGTCCAATACAACAAAAGCAGGTGAAATTATATGGTGTGAAGATGAGAATCCCGAGAACAGCTTCCATAGAAAATGAATGAAACAGTCCTACCGGTAGTCCTGAGCGGCAAGAGATGCACGAAAATTAATCCAGCACTATAACATGACAGGCATGGACGAGACAGTCCATTCATCTAACGTGAAATGACCCAGGGCACAATTGACTTTTTAGAAGACACATTGGACAGGATACATAAAACACTGATCTTCCCATTGCTCTGCCAGGCCTCCCTTTTAAACTTTCCCACTGGCCTCTTTCATCCCCAGCAGCCCCTACTTCCATTCCGTCATCCTATGCAGGTAACCCCCTTGGGCTGCTGGGAATTGAAGTTCACCCCACGGTAACACTGCTACAACAATATATTAAATTTATTTTGTAAAAAAGTTAAGACCCTATTTTAAATATGTGACCATCTTATACAACATGGCCCCCATGATGGTACAGGTCACATGGCATGTGTCTCATATGTGTACCAACCACATAGACACACAAAATGGCAGACACTCATGAAACACCAGAAACAACAAAATGGCAACAGCCATGAAAAATAATCTTACAAAATGGCACCTATAATGAAGTCACCATCTTAGCAGTAAGATTATGAACAAACAATAAAAGTTCCCATATATAAAAACTAGCAAAAAAGATTGGGAGATGAAATTTGTCAAAAGATACACACAAATGACAAAGCTGGGGCATCAAAACCAGATTCAAAACCCTAAATTGATGTCAAGAGTCAGAACCAAAATAGTTATTACCAATTGATACAGAAACAATGTATTTGCATGACGTTTTAAGTAGCTGTACACTATCTTGGATGGCTTGGACATGCCTGGTGCTGAACTTTTATCCTGTTACTACAGTTATGTCATAGGTAACGCACTTCTCGGGTAATTCCTATAATAATGGCATGCTAACCATAAACAAAATGGTGGCACCCATGAAAACAATAAGACACAAAAACAGATTATAAATAAAAAAAAATTGTATCACTAATGAGGATACTTCAAAGCCAAGGTAATGATGAAAAAGACCAGAAAAACACAACAATGTAGTAATATTAATTAATATAATCAAAATGTGTCACAACAAACTTTTTCATAATAACTTCTTGTTGGTCCTCCTTTCTGGGTTTAAACTGATAGACTATCACAAGAGTGCCACGTGTTCATTTTGTACTATTTTTTTCTCACGGAGCATAAACATTTCTTCACTTAAACTGACTGGAGGACAACTGGTTCAAAAACTGTGTGACTGGTAGCTTGCATTTAAAGTGTTTAAAGGCGTGATAAATGACAATTATGAACTCCACCTGATAGAAATTATTTTTGCCACTCATTTATATTTCACCTTTCAGTCTATCAATTCAATCAAAATATTTTTAAAAAATTGGTGCATTTCTAATAAGCTCAGGTACAAAGAGTTTTGTTTTGTTATTCGCAGCTATGCTTCTTCATCTGAAATTTGCAGCTCATACTGTAACTTGTTATAAAGTGTGCTGCCTCCATTTCCTCTATCATTTATTCAAAACATGCATTATGTCAGGAATGAACAGATGTAGCAGAGGTAAAACTACTGGACCACAAAGCATCATATGACAGAATTATTCTTAAGAACTGCCGAGAAAGGATATAAAGTCCTTTGGAATCAGTTGTATTTTAAAGCCATCTCACTGAAGTGCTGCTTATTTTGATTATGAAATGTCTGACCAACACATCTTGAGTTTCCAAATGAAAAGCTAAAAATGTTATCTTTTATTTTTAGAATACACACCAGTTATTATACCTGGAATGGCTTCTTGCAAGTGTATTTTTCAGAGTGCCTATTCTCCCTGACAAATTGGTTCTCTTACCTTGCAGCTGCAGCTAAATGCCCAATCCTTCCCACACTCAAGCACTTCATAATAGGCCAAAACACTGGAACATTAGAGAAAAACGGCTCTGAGGCTGACATATAATGCTGATTCAGCAGACAATACTTAAGGTACAGAAAGGCAGATACTGAAAAGAATTTTTCTTGTTTGTTGCTGAGGTTTTGGCTGTTCATATGGATCCAGGTAGCTTGACTTCAAGACAAGGTCCAAGCTCTGGGCTGGATGGCTTGATTCTAGATTATTATTCTTCCTCTCTCAGCGTTATACTACTGAGAAGAACCAGCAGGCAGTGCCAAGATTTCAAGTATTTTGAAAACTGCTGTGTGGTTTTGCAATATAACAAGTGTAACACCACAGGCCTTTAATGAAAGATATTTTACTAACAATTCAGTCTTAATGTGCTCTTTCTAAACATTTTGAATTATTTTGCTGCTTACCTGATAGCCTCACTATTGCTTCATGTTGTATGAAAAAATCCATTCAAAGAAATGTCAACCCTTCTCGTATTTGTTCCCCTAATCTTTATATAGTATAACTTATTCAAGAATAAAAATACAAATTTTCTGATTGTGGCCAAGCTAGGCTGTTTGCATCTTTCAGGAAATATAAGTAAAATGCACAGCTTAACCATTATAAGAAAAAATATTGCAAACACATACTGTATACTGAATACTGTATATGAACTAATAACAAAGTGAATAATACAGTATTACTTAGCACAGAGGTATATCTTATTATTCTATTGATGAAATTAGTCTGGTGATCATGAGCTAATACTAAATGAATTACTCTGTAATTAGAAGCTGTGAAAGTAAATCCTGTGGTTAATTTCATTTTTAAGAATGTGTACTGTGTAATCAATTAAAATGATGGGAACAAATGAATTGCATTTGCATAGCTACTGTGACGTGCAACTTAATTAACTACAAGCTTTGCAATTATTGTGCTTTCACTTAGAGGCTCTCAAATATTTGAATTGTCTGTTCTGACTTGCTGTCACTTTAAGATTACATAACTGGTGTCAGATTTTTTTTAAAAGAATAACTCCATTAGTGAATTTATTTATTTTTTAAGTTTAATCTTTTTATCTTATTATGTAAGTTGTAACACTGCTGCCTTGTAGTAAGGAGACCAGAGTGCATGTCCTTGGGTGCTCCCTATGTAGATTCTGCATGTTCTCCCTGTGTCTGAGTGGGTTTCATCTGGGTGCTTTGCTTTGTTCATACAGTCCAAAGACGTGCTGGTTAGGTGAACTGGTATTGCTAAACTAGCCCTAGTACATGTGTGAGTGTGTTCACCCTATGATTGTCTGATGCCCTGCTGTTCTGACCTTTTGCCCAATGATAGGCTTCAGCTGCACCACGACCCTGCCCTGAATAAGTGGGTTAGGAAAAATTGATGGGTGTAATAATAATAATGACACATAGGTTTCCCCCAATGGGAGTAAATTCTGAATTCCAGAAAAGGCTAATGTAAAAATTGGAATAAACATCTGTTAATTATTTAAAATATTTTGAAATTAATTTCTTTTCTTTACATTCTATTCAGGTTTGGTTATTACCTTGTATCAATTTGTGTAATAAAAAGTGGATTTAGAAAATGGGTACAATGCCATGCAGATTCACTTTATACAACATCTGCAAGAGTATGCAGCACAACTCCTGGCCAGGCTTTGGTCTTCTCTCGCCTGGGCTACTGTAACTCTGTGCTGGCAGGAGTATCAGAATGTATCACCCAGACATTACATTTGAATCCCAATCCATGGCACATCTGGTACTCAGCCTGACATGGATTTGCATGTGTCACTCCTGATTTCAGATCCATATATTGGTTTCCTGTAGCAGCACATATAAATTTCAAATCCCTGCTACTTGCCTACAGAGTAGTAAATTGGTCGGCACCTATTGTCATACACGTGTTTAGGTAGTGTGTTGGGGGATTTTAACATGATGATGTAGCAATGACGAGTTGTGAGACAGTGTTTGTGCTAACTGTTCTTCATATTCCAGCGGAAGAGTGGACGAGAAATCCTATGAGGAGCATTGATGACACTGCCAGAGGTCTGGAGAAGTCCCACTTTTTCTTGTGCCATATCTATATAAATTCCACAACAGCTGGAGATTGGCACCTAGTCGTCTTACAGAAGCAGTTAGCCCAAGACTGAAATGCAGCCACAAATGGCTAAACAGTTTTTTTTTTCCGGTATTTTATTAGCTTTGTGGCTAATAAATGGGGATCTCAGGGACTCCCCAGTACTTCACAGTGTTTGTTCCATTTTCTCTGATAATATATGCATGGAGACACTTGGAGGTCTTATGCTCCTTCTTCACCACTCAAGTCTGCTGATGAATAGCATAAGGTGATGCCACCTCTGTGTGGCATCAAATCTGTAATCCATTTGTGGCTTCCACCTGATGGAATGAGCTTCTGGGTACCTTAATGTGCTTAAGAAGCTTTGGAACACTCTTGTTTGGTGTATTTCTGTCTAACTAATGTTAGGCTTTTCTAACCTTGGGACCTCTTTGTTTTTTGTTCTGTGATCTTCACTTGTGATCGATTTTGTAACATTTGTTCCCAAACAGCCCCCCAAACTGATGTTTTCTTGATTATGTTAATCGCTTTTGTAACTCACTTTTGGGTTAAAGCATCTGCTAAGCAGATAACTGCTTAATATACAATTTTATTCATTTTGATATGTGGCTGCCTATTCATTTTCTATTTATTTCCACTACTTCTTTATTTTAACTTGATTTGTATTTTTTTATCCAATTCATTTCAAGAGTCTCTCCTCTTAACAGCCAATGGACGTGCTGTTGCTTTTCTTTGTCTTGCTACAGTAAAAAAAGGGTCTTCCTTCTTAGCAAACAATTTACAATATCATTTTGTGCATTAATTTTCAAAGATTTTGGGTTTATTCCTGTTTGTTTTGGGATTCACTCCTACTAAAGCAGCTTGGCTCACTTGAAGATTGGTAAGCAAAGCTTGTCAGAATTCTAATTACTGCAGGCTCAGGGGAAAACAGCCCTGAAACTACAAACAAACAATAATTAGTTTACATTGGACCTTTCATGGTAAACATCCTCCCAAACTACACAGTAGTTTTACAATATTAACAGAATTCTGTAAAATGCCATGAAACAAAAATTTAATGTGCCGTGAAACAAAAATGAGTACTGAACCTACAACCTCTTTAATTCTATTCCAGGTATATACCCTCTCATACATTTTTGATTCACTCTTAATTACAAATTTCATCACTTGAAATATCTGTGCTATTCTACCATGAGTACTTTTGTTAAAGTTTCTTTTTGCATTGTAATTATTGCTGTATTCATTGCCCTTGTTGCTGTTGTTAAAATGTACAAGTAAAGCCATTTTGTTCAGCTAGTCAAATGCGACTGTCACCCCATCCAGGGTTGGTTTTTGCTTTGTATTAAAAGGTACTAGGATAAGCTACAGTTCTTCCAAAAACTACTGATGGAATTATGGGTCATCAAATGTGACATTAATTTAAAAGACTGTTCAATGTTTTCAATGCCAGCTTCCCATCTTCAAAATGGAGTGAGCAGAATTTTCCACAAGCAGTAAATTCTACTTAGGGCAGGCATCGCAACAACCGGTACTAGAAACTGGGTCTGTGTATAGGGTGAACAGACTGAATGTACCCCCAAGGAGATGTGGTCGCACCTCCGAAACCTCCTCTTAAACAGTGATTCAATGGGAAACAAATGCAGTTTTTTACTTCTTCTTTGCTAGATCAGCTGTAGGCTTGTTGCTACTGCCGTGCCATGTGATCTGCATCTCGTGCGGCGCTGTCGAACATTTAAAAGCCTGTACTGCTGCTCTCCTTTAGGCTCGCTGCCTTGTCTCTCTTCTCCCCCAAGCCCCCTGCTCCTGTTGGGGCTCCCACTCCCAAAGTGCGCCCCTATGAAGAGGAAGATTTTCTATTCTTTTAATTGAGAGACAGAGCTGTGCCCTCCGGGAACACACGGAGCCCATTTCACTCCAGAAAAAGACCTACAGTGGAACCTCTGGTCACGACCGTAATTCGTTCCAAAACTCTGGTCACAGCCCAATTTGGTTGTGACCCAAAGTAAATTCCCCCATAGGATTGTATGTAAATACAATTAATTCATTCCGGACTGTACGAGCTGTATGTAAATACATTTTTTTTAAAGATTTTTAAGCACAAAAATAGTTAATTATACCATAGAATGCACAGTGTAATAGTAAACTAAATGTAAAAACATTGAATAACACTGAGAAAACGTTGAACAGAGAAAACTAACCTTGCAGTCTCTTTAAAACCAAGCCCGGTGCATTCTTTAACTGCCTTCTCACGCTCTTTCTCTCGCTCACTCTCTCTCTCTCTCGCTTGCTCTCTCACGCTCTCTCTTTCTCGCTTGCTTACTCGCTGTACAGGGAATGCACAGGGAGAGACTGAACACATGCGGAAATCATCAGTGCGTACGAACCAGAAGGGAAACTGGCTTGTTCGTCACGAGTGTGTGGTCGTGAACAGATGCAAAAGTTTGGCGAACTTTTTGGTTGTAACCTGATTTGTAAGTGGTTCCAGACGTTTGTGACCCGAGGTTCCACTGTATGTTTGTTTGAAGAGTTTGAATAAAGTTTTTGTCTCTGTGTATCTGTGCAACTCTGTGACCCAAGCGTGACCATAGATAAGTTTTATGCAGAGAAGCTGCTGTAAGACATTTACAAGATAATCGCACCTTAAGGTCTTTCATATATTTCATCGAGCAACAGGGTTGTTAGGGGTATTGGTTTTTGGAGCAAAACCATTGCTGATGGTAATGAATTTGACAAATTGTTTAGGTTTGGCCCTGATTACAATGAAGGTGGGTCTGGGTGAGAGGATGTTTGTGGTGTAATGGGTGACCAACTCAAAAATGGTAAAAACAGCTATGTCTATTTTCAATAAATTTTTAATTTGCATTATTGTTCATTCAGAAAAGTTGAATGTACAGTATATTCATGAAGGGCTGCATGCACATTATAGTAAACCCAGCTCGACATATAGAGTTTATGGAGTTTCAAAAGGTTTATCATAAGTAGGGATTTAATTAACGGGAAGGATACAAGCATCCCGGTGTAATGAATGTAGGAGTATTTCTTAACGAAACCCCAATGAGGTTTTTCAAGGCAGCTGGGGAGCAGGCCCTCAGAATAGGAAACTGGTCTATACAATTAAATGACCCAAAAACTATAACAAATTTTCCCACAAGAGAAAGGATCTGTCAACGTTCAGCGTGAAGCAAAAAGAGCAAATGAAGAATCTTAATAAATAAAAAGATTTGTTTTGCAAATGCTCTGAATCTAAGGAAGCTTCAATGAGCACAAAAGGGACAGAAGTAGCAACCTGAAATAGTCAATATGTATACATATATACGTTGCTTATGTAATGCATATATGTAGTAAGTCTACGAAGAAATAAAAAGGAGGTTAAGTAAATACACTATCTTAATACCTTATTTTGCATCTTTTGTTAAAATGGTGTAAACACAGCTCTGCCACAGATTTGCCATATATTTTTATTATCATTTTGCAACAAGAGCATTAATCATTACTATAAATAGATAGATAGATAGATAGATAGATAGATAGATAGATAGATAGATAGATAGATAGATAGATAGATAGATAGATAGATAGATAGATAGATAGATACTTTATTAATCCCAAGGGGAAATTCACATAATCCAGCAGCAGTATACTGATACAAAGAAACAATATTAAATTAAATAGTAATAAAAATGAAAAAAATAAAAATAAAAAAAGCAGATAATAACTGCGTAATGTTAGCATTTACTCCCCCGGGTGGAATTGAAGAGTCGCATAGTGTGGGGGAGGAACGATCACCTCAGTCTGTCAATGGAGCAGGACAGTGACAAAAGTCTGTCACTGAAGCTACTTCTCTGCCTGGAGATGACACTGTTCAGTGGATGCAGTGGATTATTCATGATTGACAGGAGTTTGCTTAATGCCCGTCGCTCTGCCACAGATGTTAAACTGTCCAACTTTACTCCTACAATAGAGCCTGCCTTCTTAACAAGTTTGTTCAGACGTGAGACGTCCTTCTTCTTTATGCTGCCTCCCCAGCACACCACCGCGGAGAAGAGGGCACTCGCCACAACCGTCTGGTAGAACATCTGCAGCATCTTACTGCAGATGTTGAAGGATGCCAACCTTCTCAGAAAGTATAGTCTGCTCTGACCTTTCTTACATAGAGCATCAGTATTGGCAGTCCAGTCCAATTTGTCATCCAGCTGCACTCCCAGATATTTATAGGTCTGCACCCTCTGCACACAGTCACCTCTGATGATCACAGGGTCCATGAGGGGCCTGGGCCTCCTAAAATCCACCACCAGCTCCTTGGTTTTGCTGGTGTTAAGATGTAAGTGGTTTGAGTCGCACCATTTAACAAAGTCTTTGATTAGCTTCCTGTACTCCTCCTCCTGCCCACTCCTGATGCAGCCCACAATAGCAGTGTCATCAGTGAACTTTTGCACGTGGCAGGACTCCGAGTCATATTGGAAGTCTGATGTATATAGATTGAACAGGACTGGAGAAAGTACAGTCCCCTGCGGCGCCCCTGTATTACTGAACACAATGTCAGACCTGCAGTTCCCAAGGCGCACATATTGAGGTCTGTCTGTAAGATAGTCCACAATCCATGCCACCAGGTGTGATTCTACTCCCATCTCAGTCAGCTTGTCTCTAAGGAGCAGAGGTTGGATGGTGTTGAAGGCGCTAGAGAAGTCCAAAAACATAATTCTTACAGCACCACTGCCTCTGTCCAGGTGGGAGAGGGATCGGTGTAGCATATAGATGATGGCATCCTCCGCTCCCACCTTCTCCTGGTATGCGAACTGCAGAGGGTCGAGGGCGACGGACCTGTGGCCTCAGGTGGTGAAGCAGCAGCCACTCCATGGTCTTCATCAGATGTGACGTCAGAGCAACAGGCCGGAAGTCATTCAGCTCACTAGGACGTGATACCTTTGGGACAGGGGTGATACAAGATGTTTTCCAAAGCCTTGGGACTCTCCCCTGTTCCAGGCTCAGGTTGAAGATGCACTGTAGAGGACTCCCCAGTTCCAATGCACAGGCCTTCAGCAGTCGTGGCGATACACCATCTGGACCCGCTGCTTTGCTGGCACGAAGTCTTTTCAGCTCTCTGCTCACATGGGCTGCTGTAATTGTGGGTGGGGATGTCTCACCTATGCTGGTATCAGCAGAAGGATGGTTGGAGGATGCAGTACTCTGAGGTGAGAGTGGGTTACTGTGATCAAACCTATTAAAGAAGTTGTTCATTTGGTTTGCTCTCTCCACGTCTGTGTCGATGGCGGCACCCCGCTTCGAACTGCAGCCAGTGATAATCTTCATCCCATCCCACACTTCCTTCATGCTGTTGTTCTGCAACTTCTGCTCCAGCTTTCTCCTGTACTGCTCTTTCGCCGCCCTGAGCTGGACTCGAGTTCCTTCTGCACGCGCTTGAGCTCATGCTGATCACCACCTTTAAAAGCCCTTTTCTTCTGGTTCAAAAGGCCCTTGATGTCACTTGTAACCCATGGCTTGTTGTTAGCATAGCAGCGTACTGTTCTTACTGGAACTATAATGTCCATACAGAAGTTGATGTAATCAGTTGTGCATTCAACAGCCTCTTCAATGTTCTCACTATGTGACCCAAGCAATATATCCCAGTCTGTAGTTCCAAAGCAGTCTCTCAGAGCCTGCTCTGCCTCAGGGGACCACTTCCTGAATGAGCGTATAGTTGGAGGTAGCGCCCTCACTCTTGGTTTGTATTGAAGCTGAAGCAGAAATGTAATGTTATATAAACATGCTATTTCCAATATTTAACAAAATCAGGAAAGGAAAGTTTTATTAATTTGTGAAGGTCTTAATTTGAATTATTTTAGTGTTCCAGTCTATTTTTCTCAGCTTCTGCTTAGCATAAATCCTTTTTATTTCCTATTTTATTGAATTTCATAAATCAATTTTAAAATATCATATCCAGATGCCATAATATTATTATTACTTCGCTGATGCCTTTATCCAAAGTGACTTTTGACATTTCAGAGATACATTTTGTTTTTATTTCTTTTGTCTTTCAAATTGAAGTACAGGCAGGTGAAATGACTTGCTCGAGGTCACACAGTGTCAGTAGCAGGATTTGAACTGACAGCCTCAGGTTGTGAAGTCCAAAATCAAACGCCTTAACCACTACATTACATTGCCTGTAAATACCTAGTCACATTGTTGTAAAGAAATTGTAGGGTGTGCTTTTGACTAATCTTTTTAATTTTAAATAATGATGTTTATTTTCATTTCTTTTATTCTCAAAGAATGTAATGGTTTTGCTAAATAATCAACTATGTCAAATACTGAATTGTCCCTGCTTAGAATGCCAGCCTATATCAGGTACAACATTTTATGTTTTTTTTTGGATACATGAACTTAAATAAAATACAGTTTGCTGTTTCATCATAAAATAGAGTGTCATTTGCTTGTACAGATCTTCATCTCCACTTCGGCTGGCCACACCATAGAAGTTAATATTTGGAGGTCGTGCTGACAAGGTGAAATTCTTTGAAGCAAAGTCATGTGATGCTGTGCTGAAAGTGTAATGCTTTCTGACCAAATGCTCACCTCTACTGCAATTTTTCTTCCCTCTACTGTCACCTTGCATTGTAGTGCTGTCTCTTACATAACAAAAACTCTCTTCTGCTATCTGCTTCTTTAACTACATCCTTGCTACTTCGCTCGCATTCACTGCAAAGTAAAGTTTTAAATTGTATAATGTCATATTGATATCACAACTAACAATACCAGATTAAACATGGGATACTTGATCCTTATACTGTTATTTAGTTTGCCGTCTGATATTACAGTAACAGATGAAAATGAATTCCACCATTTTATATGTCTAATTGTCTCTACTGCAATTACCAATTAAATCAGACTGTTCCTGAATAATATTAATGGGTTGTATTGACTTTTTGCATAACTCCCCATATAATTTTAATGGAATTCATCTAATATAGTTTGCAAGAACATCCACAGAATAATAGTTTATTTTAACTGTGAAATAAAGATCACTTCACAGGTAACTTTCATGTCACCAAATTATAAGTGTGTTAATCTTGTGTCCTAAAGCTTTGAGTAGCATTAGGTGTTTAGCAGCTTTGCTATTTGACTGAGGCCAACTTAAACTATTGTGAGGGAGGGCTGGGGCACTTACCTGGTTAGGATGCATACACATTGGAAGAACTTGGGGGAAAGGAGAGCAAGCTCAGGGCATTATTTCCCCCAGATTGATAGATGGTAGCACCCTTGGCTTGCAGCATCACCACAGTTTCCCACAGGGCATCATAGGAATTGGAGTTCTTTGACTCAGCCCTGTTGGGTGCCATGGGTGTTGCCAATGGATGCAATAGGGACTGTGGAGCCCTACTTCATGGGCTTCAGTATTGCCTGGAAATGCCCCCAGGCCCAGCCTTCAGAACACCAGAAGTACTTCCAGGGATTACTTAAAAAGACCTGCCTGCTACTGCTCTGAGAGCCAGAGTCAGGAGGAAGATGGCCAAAGCTTGCTGGAGAAGGAGTGGAGGTGTAAAAAATGACAAAGAAAAGAAGAGAAAGCCATTTCTCTGTGCTTTATTGTTCTTTGTACAATAACTGTGCTGTGGGAAACAATTTGGGAAGCATTTCCCACTGAATAAAAGCCAGGGTTTGTGCTGGACTTGTGCCTTGTGTCTGTCTGTGTTGGGTTTGGGGATTTGGTGTGCCCCCTGCAGGGCACACTATCTGTGTTTAGGATAAAAAGACACAAGCTCTGTCCAGTTATGGAAATATTAGGCTTTTAAAACTACATTTAAACTCACTGAAAATTCACTGAAACTACATTTAAAGTCACATTCAAAAAGCTATTTAATTGCACTTGATCACAGGTTTCTGTAGAAGGCTCTATATATAATAAAGGATGAAGCGAGTGAACTGATCTGTGCATGAGGTTACAAAGTCTGAGAATGCCCACATTTCAAAGAAACTGCCAACATGCCATGTTGTTCTCAGTTCTATGATTATTTAAGAGCAAATACAGCTTGACAAAGCTTGTTAGTCTTTGGAGTGAAACTAAGGAAAATGGGTTGGCATTGTCTACTCAAATACAAATCTGTTCAATATATATGGCTTACTGTATAACTGCTAATTTTACAGGTGCTTTCACCATTTTTAATATATCTGAAAAACAAAGAAAGGGCAGTTTATTATAACCTTTTGTGAGGTAAATTTTTTTGCCTCTTCAGCAAAATATTCCTTCTGGACGTTACAATTCCAGGAACGTGACGCAACTTGACATTTTGTGAGAAGTAAAGCCCTGAAATGTTTTTGGTCAAATTGAAAAAAAAAAGAAAATCAGAGAATGCAAGAATAATTTAACATAAAGGACAATAAGGTTACCACATTTTTCTTTCATTTGCACCACTCTTTTTTCTGATTTGAATACCACACTTTGTTCTGTGTATATGCAGATACACTTTAACAGTTCCATTACAGATTTCACCTGCTTATTTGTTCACTTAGCTATGACACTTGCATCAAATGTATTTCTCTTCTATAACCTGCTGCTAGAGGTATTACTTGCTCGCTATGTGCAAGTTCATCAATTTGATTTCTTTCTGTCTGACAAAAATAAGCAGTAGGAATTGACACATTATTGAACCAAGGTAGACAAATCTAATTCTGCCTGGGCATTCCTTAGAGTAAGCTCATGTCAGTCAAGGCAGAAGCACACATGCATAGCAGGGCAGGAAATCACAAGAGTGATTTTCTGCTGTAACATTTATTTTTTTTTTTTCCACAGAAATGCAGAAGCCATTGCTGTACCCTACTGTTCAAGACAAGGATGTTTGACTGTTAACAAGCAGAATGCGTGCCACTGCATTCACACCAATATTACTTTAAGAGTTTTAAAATAATCACAAGAATTCGGATTTTATTAAAATGTAATATTTAAGATGATTGTTTATTATCTTTTTCAACATTCATAAAGTAACTGAATTGCTGTGTGGCTGTTACAAGTTGTGGAGACTTCGTCATAATTTAATTAATATTTGGTATGTGGTTATTGGGGCACCATTTTGGAGGTGACATACTCTGTGTAATCCTTGTGTTGCTTTTTTCAGAATTATTATATCTATTTTGATCTTTATTACATTGCATTTATTTTGTTAGTGGGAATTTAAGAGTGGATAACTTTAAGAGTTCTGCTCTCCTTTGAGACTGCCTCTGTCTCTGTTAGCTGAAGGTCATGCAGTTTTCTTACACAGCCAAATGACCTTGTGGTGGGATTTTTATGTCTTTTTCTTTAAAAAAAAAACAAAGGAGGAGCAAATGCTTTTTTTCTGAACAAGGTAAGCAATTTTTTGATTATTGTGTTATGTGCTTTCTCTAAAACCGTGAATGTCATTGTCCCCTATGTAGTATTCGTGTATGTGTCTGAAAAAGAAACCTAAGGTATAACAAAGTGTAATACATGATATATTTAAATATCAATGCCTGACAAAACATTAAAAAAAACTACCACAAACAAACAATCAAATTCAGTGTACTGTGATGGGCATACCAGATAACATTTAATACATTTGCACTTAATTTGTCCCATGCAATTGTAAATTATTAAATGTCAGGACCTTTGTTAAAGGAGAAAGTAGGGTGAAATGACACCATTTATTGACTAACTAAATAGATTACAAATGCAGCCTTTCAAGGCAGCTAAGGCCCCTTCATCAGGCAAGGTGTAACAAAGAAACTGAAAAATACTCTGGCTTATAATGGGACAGCAAAGTGCTTTTTTTCTGTCATCTTAACAACTTTTTTGTTCAAATGTTAGCAAAATTAATAAACCTTAGATGAATTCACCCTGAAAGAAGAGAACAACAACTAATAAAATACATTTGTAATCTATTTAGTTAGCCAATAAAAGGTGTCATTTCACCCTACTTTCTCCTGTATCAATCTATGGCTAAAATGGTACAACAATCTACTGCTAAGGACCTTTGCTAAGAACACATTCATATAGATTTAACTTGTTATGGAATTATTTAATGTAGTTTTCTCATCACAACTAGAATTAAGCCACTTTAAAACATAAAATAAAAATTTCTTGTAGGCCAACACATGTTTTCTTGTGAAATAAATGCTCAGATGGTATGGTGCAGTGCAAACAATCGAAAAGGTAGGAAAACTTAAAACAGTTTATATTTTAGGCCATCTCTCTGTGAGCAAAAAGTGTTTCACAATATTACACTACAAAATTAAACATATAATTCATTGCATGAACCGGTGAAGGGTGAATGCTCAAAGAACAGAAAAAGAAGCAAGAGGGCAAAGTTAACATAGTGAGAGAAAATGAAGTGTCACAGTTGAAGGGGGTTGGAGAATACGGCAAACAAGTTGGTCTTTTTCTTGAATTTGACTCTTGGACTCAATTTAGTTTCTCACACAGAAATACAGATAGAGTTTCAGATGGTGGGGTTAACTTATCTTGGAGGAGGGTATTTCATGTAATAGCTACCATACTGAGAAGAATAAGAAAGACTAGATTTTGAGGTAATACTATATAGTTTAAGTAGTTTAAGAGATCTATACTAAATCAATCAATCTGTACATACATTCTGAAAGGTCTCTGAAAACTACTATATAGTAAATATCTTGTCGTGTTTGGGCCTCTGTGTCACACAAAAATACAGCCAGAAGAGAATTTGATCAAAAAGTAATTTATTCTTGAACTTGAAGGAACAGTATTGGAGCTTTATTCAAACACACAGCAAACGTGACAACTTCCTAGATGTTTTGCTCCATTGGCAGTTCCTTCACATTAAAAGAACTTAAAGACATCTTTCTTGGAAATGTTCAGTTGAAGGGAGGCTGCAGACCATCTGCACAAGACAGAGAACAAAATACTAGGCAAATGAGCAGGCTTTTTAAGCCCTGTATGGAGTTGATCCTGCACGGGCAAACTTTTAAAATGTTTTTTGTATCTTCCTGCTGTTTGACATTGTGTTTTCTTTGTTGTCAAACTAGCCCTGTAGAATGACAGCCTGTCACAATATATATTGTAGTGCTCCAGGTCTGGACCTGAGAGAGCAATGTTCCTCAGGTTGGCTAGGATCAACAAAGGGGACAGGGACACCTAGAGAAACTGGCCATTACAGCAGATCCTGAGAGTGTAAATGATGGTGTTTGGTGTGTCACAACATTCTGAGTGCTTAGAGAAGAGAAGCACTTTATCCACATTCCCCCTGCTAAAGCCCATTGGACCTGGGTACGTATGTGGACCCTGGCCTTGGCTTGGCTCATGGGGCCAGGTCAAAGTGTAGCATATGCTTCTGACCTTGTGTGAGTGGAGTGAGGCGACGATGGTAGCATGAGCACACAGGTATAGAAATGAAGCAGTTGGAAGTGTTAACAGCCCCAGAAGACCCATGTAGTGTGCAGTAGCAGACAAGGACGGTGGTAAAGGATTTGGTCACTAAAGAAACCAAGTCTTTTATGTAATGCTTGGGCCTTTACTTTATATACTGTATATATATATATATATATATATATATATATATATACTATACTGTATATATATACTAGCAAAATACCCACGCGCTTCGCAGCAGAGAAGTAGTGTGTTAGAGAAGTAATGAAAAAGAAAAGGAAACATTTTAAAAATAACGTAACATGATTATCAATGTAATTGTTTTGTCACTTTAATGAGTGTTGCTGTCATATATATATACATATATATGTCACACACACACACACACACATATAAACATATATATACATATACACATATACATATACATACATATATACATATATATACACATACATCCACATATATATACATATATAAATATATATATATATATACATTTCTACATATATACACACATACATATACACACACATATATACAGTAATCCCTCCTCGATCGCGGGGGTTACGTTCAAGACCCCCGCAATAGGTGAAAATCATGAAGTAGAAACCATATGTTTGTATGGTTATTTTTATATATTTTAAGCCCTTATAAACTCTCCCACACTGTTAACATTATTAGAGCCCTCTAGACATGAAATAACACCCTTTAGTCAAAAGTCTAAACTGTGCTCCGTGACAAGACAGAGATGGCAGTTCTTTCTCACAATTAAAAGAATGCAAACATATCTTCTCTTCAAAGGTGCGCCGTCAGGAGCAGAGAATGTCAGAGAGAGAGAGCGAGATAAGAAAAGCAAACAATCAAAAAATCAATACGTGCTTTTAATATGCCGATGCACCGTGATAAAGCGGCATTTTGTAGAGGAGCGTCCGTATCCTCTAGGCAAACAGCCTCTGTGCAAACAGCCCCTCTGCTCACACCCCCTCCGTCAGGCACAGAGAATGTCAGAGAGGGTGAGAGAAAACAAGAAAAGCAAACAATCAACCACCGCACGGGAAGCATATCTTATATCATTGAGGAGTTTTAGTTAATATGTAATACATGCTCTGATTGGGTAGCTTCTAAGCCATCTGCCAATAGCGTCCCTTGTATGAAAACAACTGGGCAAACAAACTGAGGAAGCATGTATCATAAATTAAAAGACCCATTGTCATCCGCGAACCAGCGAAAAATCTGTGATATATATTTAGATATGCTTACATTTAAAATCCGCGATGGAGTGAAGCCGTGAAAGTCGAAGCGCGATATAGCGAGGGATTACTGTATATATATACACACATACATATATACATACACACACACATATATAAACATATATACATATACACATATGCATATACATATATACAGTACATATACTGTACATACATATCTACATATATACATATACACATATATATATACACATACATATATACATATACACATACATCCACATATATACATATATATTGTGGAGGACTGCCGGCTTCGTGCTCCGGCCCTCAGCCCGAGGCCGCCAGGAGGAGCTCTCCCGACAGCAGGATCGTGCCCCGAGTTCCAGCAGGGCCTAATGGACTATGTAGTGTTTTTACACAGCCCTGCTGGATACCTTGGAGGGGACGTGCTCATTGGTTCCCGCCCGGAGGGTAAGCGAAACGTGGAAGCGCAAACAACTACGGCCTTAAACATTAACTGTCTGGACTTACGGGGGCTCAAGGAATACCTTGCGCCCCTACGCCGTTTCTTGCAGGATTTGGGTGAACTGAAGGAACGTGTGGAGGAATTGGGAGCGAGGGCAGCAGCACAGTTGGAGGCTCTGATGGGATTCGTGCAGCGGCTGCCCCGGGAAGCTCCGGTGATGATCGATGCGGGAGTGCAGGTGAGTCCGTCCCGTGTCGTAGAATATAAGGGGACACAGTGCGATCTGACACCGCCGAGGATAAGTAGCGGGTGTCAAAGCACCGTGTGCCCGACAACAGAGAGGGGCACAATGACCGACCGGTTGGTAAAAGGAGTAAACGGTCCGGGGTATGCATGTGACATGGCCGTCTGGAGCCGTACAAGCCCCCATGTCCCAACCGGTCGTATGTGTGGGGTAGCGCCGGTGATAGGAGCGCCGGGGGAAGCGCCGCTCGTGCCGGTGCAGCTGAATGGTGCTGTTCATCGGGGCGAGGCGGTACTAATGACGCCGCCTCCTAATAACCGAAGGACAACGGGTGTGCAAACATCAAAGAGGCTCTCTCTTTTCCATAGAGAGCCTCAAGCTGAGCACAAGCCCCAGACAAAACAGGAGATCCCCAAAATAAAGCGTGGGACTCCTGACATATCAGAGAGAGGGCTAAAGGGCAGTAAAGTGGCCATAAACCCCTCCTTGGCAGAGAAAGGGGCGGAGGTGACACTGCCGGAATTCCTGAGTTGTTTCTGGTCTCGCAGAGGGAGACACCCAGGAGGACATCGTCAGTGTTACAACTGCCGTTGGCTGGGCCACGAGTGGCGAGACTGTTCCCGGAGGACAGGGGAGCGGGCGGATAAAGGATACACCATTCCCCCAAGGTTCGCCGGGAGACATGGACCACGCAGCCAGGGTCCGGCTGACACGTCCTCTTGGAGGAGGACGTCCCTCGCGGGGCTGGATGCTCCGCCCCAGTTGTCGTCGCTGAGGGGGGGGAAGTGTGGAGGACTGCCTTGGGGGCCACCAGGAGTCGCTGTGGGGGGGGTTATGGGCTCTTTTGTGCCTTATGACCCGGGAGTACGTCACGGTCATGTGACGGGAAGGAACGATGTTCTCCCGGGGTGAAGAACAGGACTGTTTGCCCTGACCCAGAAGGGAAAAGGAACTGTGGTCTGATTGGACAGGAACGCCTCCGGGTCAGGGGCTATTAAAAGACAATGCCTCAGTCGAGACACTGAGCTGTGCTAGGAGTGTCTGGGCGTGGAGGAGTGATTAGTGTACTGTGTGGGAATTAGCAAGTTTATGAGTAGTGTGGCAGGTGCTTGGTGCACTGTGCAAAATAATAGAGTCTTGGACTTTTACCTGGTGTCTGGAGTTGTACCTGAGGGTTCAAGGGAGCACTAGAGCCCCCTACTGCCACAATATATATATATACATATCTACATATATACACTGTAAAGAAAGCACACAAGTCGCATAAAGGGTTTGGGGTTGTGAGCCCCGTATACTGTAACAAAAAATAACAAAGGTCTTCTCTTCAGACAAAACTTGTAAGAAAATCATAAGACCAACATGGCAGGTTTGGAGGGACAATATAAAGGTGTGGACCGGAAATCAGTCGTGATGGTTGCTGGGAAGGCATGATGGAGTATGGGAGTTTGACGACATCTTTGGGGGACCAGAGGGAAGAAAGAAACCCGGAAGTGTAGACCGTTGTTTACTCCGGTGCTTTTTATGGCGGCGTTGCTTTGTCTTTTCTGAGGAACAAGAGAGAGAGCGGTTAGTACGTTGCCTTCGTCCCCAGGCGGTTCTTATTGCGATACGCATCAGGTCCTTCAACTGTTCCCAATGCGCTCGTGCGTGACATGACCCCGCTCTCAACCCATACCCGTCGGGTCGGACGGACCGAACCGAGAGATCGTGGACCTGGGAGAGAGAATCAGCATGCAGGCCAACCCGGCGAAAAGTGACAGAAAACTTGTAGGGCTGCAAGTCCAAAAACCAACTCGTGACCCGGGGATTTGACTCCCGATGTAGTGCCATCCACTGGAGAGTGGCATGGTCTGTTACCAAGGTAAATTCCCGGCCCAGGAGGTAATACCGCAGATACGTTACCGGCCACTTAATGGCCAAGGCTTCCAGCTTGACCACCGCATATCTGGTCTCCCGGTCCAGCAGTTTCCGGCTCAGGTACATGATGGGGTGTTCGACACCATCGATGCTCTGGCTCAACACGGCACCTAGACCTGTGTTCGAAGCATCGGTCTGGAGGAGAAAAGGACGTGAAAAGTCAGGTGTTCTCAAAACAGGTGCCGAGCTAAGGGCCTTTTTTAAGTCACTGAATGCTCATTCCGCCTCGCTTTTTTAACACCACTTGAAAAGGGTCCCGCTTCTTTGTCAACTCTGTCAAGGGTGCTGCCCTCTCGTAAAACCGAGGTACAAACCGACGATAAAACCTGGCTAATCCCAGGAAGGCTTGCACCTGCTTCTTGACCACCGGACGGGGCCATTCCAAGATGGCTGTAAGTTTAGTACACTGTGGTTTCACCAGCAGCCCCCACCACTTGGCCTTGCTCAAACCGAAATAGCATTTACGAGGGTTGATGCGGAGACCAGCTTTCGCTAGCGTCAGGAGGACAGCGTAAACCTGCAATACATGATCCTCCCAGGTGCTGGAAAAAATTATCACGTCATCCAGGTAGGCGGCACAATAGGGCTGGTGGGGCCGTAACATTCTGTCTACCAGATGCTGAAAGGTCGCTGGCGCCCCGTGCAGTCCAAACGGGAGGAACTTGTTTTGCCAGTGTTCACTAGGGGTCCTGAAGGCTGTTTTCTCTTTTGTGGATGCCGTTAAGGGAATTCACCAGTACATTTTCGTCATATCCAGGGTAGTCAGATAACGGGCCATCCCCAGCTTCTCGAGTAGCTCATCGATCAATGGCATGGGGTAGGCATCAAACTTGGAGACCTGATTGAGACGTCTGAAGTCATTACAGAATCTCCAGGAGCCATCCGGCTTGGAAACGAGGACGATCGGACTGGACCAGGGGCTATGGCTCTCCTCAATAACGTCCAGATTTAACATTCGCTGTACTTCTAGCTCCACCTCTGTACGCTTCGCTTCTGGGAGGCGATAGGGGTGTTCCCTGACTACCACCCCTGCGTCTGTCACAATGTCGTGCTGAATCAGCGCGGTCTGTCCTGGTGCCTCGCTGACCACTTCCGCGACCGACCGGATCGCTCCAAGGAGCTCCTGCTGCTGCTGGGGACTCAAATTGGGGCCGAGGTTAAGAGCACCTTTTTCCGAGAAAAGGGAGAGGGTCAGCCCGGGGAGGGGCAGTTCCTCCCTGTCCCTCCAGGGTTTCAGCAAGTTCACGTGGTAGACCCTCTTGCTCGGTCGACGATTTGGCTGGAGCACCAAATAATCCACGAGCCCCTTCCTCTCTTTTACCTCATATTTGCCCTGCCAATGGGCCAACAATTTGGAGTGGGAAGTGGACACCAGTACTCCCCGGCTGAAATTCGCGTAGGGATGTGTTCCTGTTGTAATTGCAGGCCTGCGCTGCTTGAGCCTTGGACATGTGTTCCTTTAGGATGGGCCTGATTTTCTCTAGCCTATCGCTTAACTGCGCGATATGTTCTAGGATACTGATGGAGGGAAGCACCTCTCCTTCCCAGCCCTCTTTTAATACATCTAAAATACCCCTGAGTTGGCGCCCATACAGAAGTTCAAAAGGGGAAAACCCGGTGAAAGCTTGAGGCACCTCCCGATAAGCGACAAAAAACAAAAAATAACAAAGGTCTTCTCTTCAGACAAAACTTGTAAGAAAATTATAAGACCAACATGGCAGGTTTGGAGGGACAATATAAAGGGGCGGACAGGAAATCAGTCGTGATGGTTGGTGGTAAGACGTGATGGAGTATGGGAGTTTGATGTCATCTTTGGGGGACCAGAGGGTAGAAAGGAACCTGAAAGTGTAGACCGTTGTTTACTCCGGGTGCTTTTTATGGCAGCGTCGCTTCTTCTTTTTTGAGGAACAAGAGAGAGAGAGGTTAGTATGCTGCCTTCGTCCCCTGGCGGTTCTTATCATGGTGCGCGTCAGGTCCTTCAACTGCTCCCAAAGCACTCGTGCGTGACAACACACATACATATACACACATATGTATATATGTGTGTGTGTATATATATATATATATATATATATATATATATGTATATGTGTGTGTATATATATATATATATATATATATATGTGTGTGTATGTGTGCATGTGTATATATATATATATATATATATATATATATATATTGAAATAGTTTTACTGTCAAATAATGCAAAGAGTACGCAACACGTGTTTCACCCTAATTCTGGGCTCATCAGGCGTACACACTCTCGGGATTTAAACCTCGGACATCAGCGCTAGAGGCGAAGCCTCTTACGTTACGCCACGGCGTGTGGTTCATTTATTTGACAGTATGTGGATCGGGTTAATTACATTCAAGGCATTCGTAGTCTGAATCACAATCTGACTGTATGGACGGTTACCTACCAGGTAATGCTTGTGGTTGGTCTGCAAGTCGGCTAAAATCCGACATGGTGCCCTCTTTCAGTTGCGAGAAGCAGATCATAGAATGGTTGAAATAGTTTTACTGTCAAATAATGCAAAGAGTACACGACACGTGTTTCGCCCTAATTCTGGGCTTATCAGGCGTAGACACTCACTGCACCCCCTCTCAGGAATTGAACCTCGGCGTCTTTACCTCTAGCGTTTCGCCACGATGTGTGGTTGGTTTATTTGACAGTATGTAGATCGGGGTATATATATATATATATATATATATATATATATATATATATATATATATATATATATATATATATATATATATATATATATATATATTTATAGCAAAATACCAGCGCTTTGCAGCGGATAAGTAGTGTGTTAAGGAAGTTATGAAAAAGAAAAGGGAACATTTTAAAAATAACGTAACATGATTGTCAATGTAAATGTTTTGTGACTGTTATGAGTGTTGCTGTCATCAAGGATTTCATTATCATTATTTCTTTCCATCAGGTTCGTATTTGGAGGATGTGTTGTGTTCAAGTTACATTCCGTGTTTGTCAACCGTTGTAAAGATAACAGGTTTCATTCATCGATTCCTTTCTTACTGCATCAATAAACAGCTCGTCTTCCTTTTATTTGAGACGTCACACACTGCATGCACGGGTTTTTTTTACACTGTCTTTCTTTAGGTGGACATTGACTTTTTACACCGTGTGCTTTGTTTCCGCAGTAGCTGCACTTATGAATATGCTTGTATGCGTCACTCGCTTCATATTCTTTTGCTGCCTTCTCAATTGTGTAATGCGTTTTTTGTTCAGCGCTTTTTGGAGCTCTTCCTTGTTCTCTGCGTACTGCGTTCACAGTCAGTTCACGTGAGCCGCTCGGAGTACATGCATCGAAGGTTCTCAGCTGTGCTTGTGCTATTGCGTGCGATGTCCACGGCTTTATTTAATGTTAGCTAAGACCCGGCATTTAAAAGTTTCTCTCGCAGTTTCGCTGGGTTTGTGCCAAACACCACCCTGACCATCTCATCTTCGTCTGCATAAGCACAGTCCTTCACCCACGAATATTTAGCGGCAGAGTGTTTCTATTGGATTGCCGCTGACGGACGGCCTTATATGGCCAGGCACACAATTAGGCGGGAGGCGTTACAATGAAGGATGGAACTCCGCCTCACATGGCGACCGAGCTGCAGGCTATGGCCGGTATATATGTACATAAGTAGGTTCCAGTTATGACCGTTACGTGTAGAATTTCGAAATGAAACCTGCCTAACTTTTGTAAGTAAGCTGTAAGGAATGAGCCTGCCAAATTTCAGCCTTCTACCTACACGGGAAGTTGGAGAATTAGTGATGAGTGAGTCAGTGAGTAAGTGAGTGAGTCAGTCAGTCAGTCAGTCAGTCAGTGAGGGCTTTGCCTTTTATTAGTATAGATATAATATATACAAGGGAGGACCTACAAATTCTCAAAACCGATCAATGCAAAAAGCTCTTACCTTAGTTCATGAAAACTTTATAGAAGGAAGAGTATGAATCTAAACAGAATATCATGAAAATATTAGTTCTTAAATGTACCACCTCTATATTTGCAGTCTTACTAGAATTATTGCATTTCGATAAAATAGGAGTCAATTTAGTTATTAAGGACATCTACTGTGGAATCCCCTGGGTGCTTCCCATGGAAGGAATGTTGAGCAAAATCAAATGGAAGCTAACCCAAGCTGTGCTGCTAGGATTACTGCTGGAAGTGGAAAGTCTTGTCTGTGCTGACCAGCTTGTTGCCAATGTAATAATTATCAGGGAATAATACAGCTTAAGATGATATATGTTTAATTGTGCAGTATTTTAAACACACAACCATGAAAAGAACAACTAACATTCTATTACGGTGCCCTTCAGGGTATTTTTGCAAGTTTTATTTTTTTGGAAATATATTTTACATATTATTTCTGTTCTTTTGATGTCAGCATTTAATGAAGGCATGTTGCCCAATACTTCCAAGGAAGATTTCTTTTTGCAGGGATTGCTGTGCATGTGTTAACTGATAACATACTAGACATAGCCTTTTTAAGAACTAAGGATTTCAGTCTGTCTGTACTTTATTTAAAGCATAAAAGAAAGAGTATCTTTAAAAATCTAATAATTTTAGATTGACAGCTTTACACAATTGACTATGATTTTTAATTACCCTGTTTTTGGATAGATTATATTTTTCCAAAACCAGAACTGTCCAATGGCATGATGATTAATCAAACAGATATGACCATTTATGTTGAAATTAATAAAAAGGAAAAAAAGAAAAATATAAATACAAAAGAAAAAACCAAAACAAAAGATAAACAAACAGATTCAAACCCTTTCCAAGAGAAAGAAAAGAGAAGAGAGATAGATTTAAGTAAAAAAAAAAAAAAAAGCATTTTTTTAAAATATTATAGTACAATTAATAGAATAAGAAAATCAATTACATGCTTAACATGCTTATTCAGAACTAATACTAACGAATGACTGTAAAAAGTAAATTCTTTAAGTAAAAGTTCCCGTAACCATTTGACCGGACCTTATCCCAGACAATAATCTTTCCTTAAGGTTTTAAAATCTCTGCTATCCAAGAAACACGGTACTAGAGAATTACACTTTGTTCATGGAAAGATGTAATCTTTGGTCATATGCAGTTGGTCACAATGACACCGCAAATTACAGTACACATTTGTCTCATTTATCCTAATTCTTCCACTTAATATTATATTTTCAACTCTAATAAATGAATCAATGTAAAATTAAGTATAAGTTTTGTATTTGTTGAAAAATAATTCAAATATATAAATCCTTTTCAGGAGAAGAAACATGCTTGTTCTTTTCTGGAATACATATTTATTTTTGATTGAAAGAGGAAAATTGCAATTTTTTCAGTTCTAAGGTATAATAAAAATGCCAAATGCCAATCAACCACCAAGAGGGAGCATTCAAAAGACTGTATTTTTATGTATGGAAATGTTAATCTAATGAAACCCTGAACAAAGGTGTAGTAAAAAATAGTGAATATTACAGTTAATATATAGACTGTCTGAATCCATCTCATCTTTCAATTGTCAAATGACAGTTAAATAAGAAAATTGTGAAGATCAGCGATTGCCGACGGTACACAGAATACATTTGACAGCACAGAAAGTGAAAAATTAAAGCAAACCATTCGTACATAAAACATGGAACCTGTGAAAGAGAAAATTTCTCTGAACTGCAAGGATAAGAATATGATTTGTCTTCAAAGTAAAATATGGTCACCATTGGAGAGGCTAGAAAATGTATAATAAAAAGGAATGCATGGAAATCTTTATTTTCTCTTACTGTAGGTCCTCAACAACAAAATATGATGGTGTCTGCCTATAAATATGATTCATCTCCCTTTCTTACATCCAGCCTCCTCCAACCTGACTGATTTCCTTTTCTCCTTCAAATTAATACTGAATTTGTAAATAGTCCATATTTCCCCAGCTCTCGATATAGCTTAATTTTAAATTGTTACAGCCATATTATCTCCACACATCTAGAGCTACTCAATTCTTCTGATGTTGCATTGCAAGCTTAGTAACTGAAAGGAAAGAAAGAATACAGATAAAATTTGAATGCTTCACCCAATGGAACAGAAAAAAATGATTTGAATTACTCCATTCCTAATATAAATCATTTTACAGCCAGATTATTATTAATGGTTCTGATGATAATAATAGTGTAAGAATAGATTGCATGATCAGAAAAGAAATTCTGAGGACTGGATTTAGAAAAATGAACTATACTACTTTAAGCTTCTTATACAGTAAATATGCATGCATTAATATAATTATAATGTAATACCTTTCTCCAGAGAAGTCCCTCTTAGCAAAAAGAAATGTGAGTACAGAGATATCATAAGAAGATTATGGGTCACTTGCAGTGGTCAGGAAGGAAATGTTGATTTACGGGAAACTTGGCATGTCTTTGTAATCAAACTACATTGTGCTCAAGAAAAAAATATTTTAACATTAGCCACTCTTTGATTAGTTTTATTTTAGATATGTATGTGTGGTAAAATACATTTAGGGCTCTGTGATAGGTTGTAGGTTAATTAAAAACAGTACGCTCAGGTTCCAGGTGGATGTAGGTGCAATTAGTAGTGTGGACAAGTGGTCCAGTGATGTTGATGGGGGACTTGACGGAGCCCACATTCAAGTGCAGACGAGTGTGGTTCAGTCAGCTTCCTCATTAGTGGTTTGGGATGTGTGATTAGACACCCAGTGTAAATGGAGCCTGAGCAGAACAGAGAAGGGAGATCAAGAGAGAAGGCAGGAAAGAATGAGTCCAGAGGATAAAGGGAAAGAAAGAAAGAAAGAAAGAAAGAAAGAAAGAAAGAAAGAAAGAAAGAAAGAAAGAGGATAGGCAGGATTGTGGCAGGGCCAGTGCTGCTAAAGGTGGGATACAGGAGGTCAGAAAGTGGCCCAGAGAGGAGCAAGTGGACAGTGCTCATGGGACAGGCTTGCTCTTGCTACTTAGGTTCTTAGTAGGAGCAACTCTGCCCCATGAGTACCATCTGATCTGAGTGGGCTCACATTGAAGGCCAGGGAATGGCAGCAGGAGAAAGGAGCAGGTCTTCCAGGATTCCTCACTGATGGCTATGTGATGGTGGCAGTAACACAAGCCATTTCTGAGGGAACTGCACGTGTTGGATGACATCTCCTCTTGTTAGGGAGACCATAAAGGGGTAATGCAGAGGATCATTAATTTGTTATGTGAAATGTGGTTCTAAAGATAAGCATTTCATTATAAATTTTCAAAATATGCCTAGCTGGCTCTTGCACTTCAAAAGGCAAGTGAAGGGTCCAAATGAAAGTTTTCTGTGGCCTCAAGTCATTCTCCTCTAACTAAATTATGTACAATTTGTAAACTTTGGGCATATACAAAATCAGGCACATTCAGGCATTTTTAGAGGGACAAGTGGTAAATTCAGTTTAATTAGGCATGCAAGAAGAAAACACCAAGTTTCATGTGTCAGCTTATAAAACTTGTGGACTTGACCCGGACACAGACAGGCGGACATGTTGTTTGTCACCACCACACGTTTATTATATATACAATATTTACAATAATGGTCACTTAGACCCAGTCCAGTGCACACTCACAAACCCCAATATACAGTCCTGGCCACTCAATGCCTTTTCTTCGGGCCGCCTCCACACTCCTCTTGTGCCTTGTCCTTCTTCCACCCGACTCCAGCCCTGAATGAATGGAGATGGCCCCTTTTATCCAGTTCCCGGATGAGCACCAGGTGTTCCCGGCATTCCTCCCTTGACCACGCCCCAGCGTGGTGGAAGTGCCGGCTGTCCTCCCAGCAGCTCTCCGGGTGTTGTCCTAAATCTTTCCCCCAGCACTTCCTGATGTGGCGGAAGTGCTGGGGCAACAGGTCCCCAAGGCATTGGGGCACCTCCTGGCGGTGACCACGGGCCCCTACAGGGAGGAGCTTCCATGCCCTGAACCCGTGGCCCCCAAAGCAACCAGGAAGGCAACCCCCACGTGATCCCAGATGGGCGCACGCCCACTTCCGGACTTCCAAGGCATCCCGGCCGGGTCATCGCCCCTGGCATCCACGACACACTTTAAAGTACAAGGTATACCAATCTGGTGATATGTTTTTAAATGTGTTAACAGAAGCACATAATGGCAGAGAGGTGTAGTTAGTAGGACTGTGAAAACAGAAAACTTCGATTGGAAAACAATAAATTAGTGTAATTTGTTGGGCTTTAGAATCCATGCTAATGTCCTTCATAACAAATAA
The DNA here is from genome assembly GCF_016835505.1 of Polypterus senegalus. Lineage (NCBI taxonomy): Eukaryota > Metazoa > Chordata > Cladistia > Polypteriformes > Polypteridae > Polypterus > Polypterus senegalus. The sequence goes on along the minus strand of NC_053156.1, from coordinate 208,120,827 downwards.
AATGTATGCATGTAGTGAAAGCACATGCAAAGCATATGTGAGCAGAACAGGTAAAAATGGCATGCCATCTCTAGTTATGATTTTGTGCTAGAGGTATAGTCAATCCAGTTCAATGGCTAGTTGTAGTTTAGCACAATAAACAAGCAATAACAACTTATATACAACAACTTGATAAGAACAAAACAAAGGCTTTTTTACTGGAATTCTGAATCAATGTATTAATCTCCAGTTGATAAGTTTGATTTCACAGAGGTAGCCTTAAAGTCAGAACAAATAAATAAAGACAAGGAAAAGTGTGACCAGCATGAAACATTCCACAAAAAGACCTGGTTCAATGCGGAGAATACCACTATGGAAAGATTCTTCCACCTACAGTACCACATCAAGTGCACAATTGTAAGAAAAAAAAAGTTCTCTACAACAGCAACAAATTCTAATCAGGACACAGACAAAAATGTTATACTTAGTGCATTAACAAATCTTTCAGCATACAAATACAGACTCCGGTCATACCAGGAGACCTGCAGAAAAATTCAACAGAGATGAACAAAGCACAAAACTGAGGTGCTGTCAGTTCTCCACATGATGTTGGAACCTGCAGAATTTTGGAGGTGGAAGGTTATGGATGGATGACAGTCCCAGGGTTGAGCAGGTGAGTAGCTGTGGTACTCCAACATGACTGATGTCAAGCAATTGTGGGGTCTCAACTTTTAGTGTGCATAGTAACACTTTGTAATTTTTTAGATAATATTGTCTCTAACAAGAAACAAAAAAATTAATGGGGAAAAAAGCTTTATAATCATTTCTCCATACAGATACTCAGAAATATTTTCTTGCAGATAGACAAAGCACACAAAGACAAGAATGTTTAATGAAAGAAGAATAGCAAGCAAAATAGCTGACTATTAAAATATATGTGATACATAAAATGATAATATTTCATAAGAAGATTTTAGGAGTGCACAGATCATTAAATACAGGCCACGGTATATGCACTGAATATTATTGATCTTCATGGCTGCCTAAAGAGAGATTTAGAACATTCAGGCATTAGGAGTTTGTGACATTTCAAATTTAAATTAATTTGACTTGTCCATTAAATATTCATCTTCTTTAAGTGTTATTATCCAGCTAATGTTTCCTCCGTAATCTGATGCAAACAAATCTCTCAACAGCAGATGTCATAAACCTGACAAGGTGATTGTCTGACAAACCTGATTTAAAAAATGTGTTGCCATAAAAGCAACTTTCAAGAGAATGTAAAAATAAAAGTATCCTGAATAATCTTTGTTTTCACCCAATTTATGTGGCAAAGAGCTTAAGCTTGGAAGAGTGGGTCTCAAAGCTGGTGAACCCCTAGTATAATCAGAGGTACTTCAGAGTCTCTGATACTGGCATCTCTATGGAGAGTAGCTTTTAGGCCAGAGGAAAGTTTTTCTTGCTGCTACCAGAAACTGGTTCAGTTTCTTACTCCAAAGGAAGCTTGTTGATCCCTAGTTTTAAGAGAAGCTGCAGCCTCCACTGATTAGATCAGAATCCACTTTCAATTAGGTCAGCTTTTGGTTACAAGCTGAAGATGAATGTCCTTTTAGGCACCTCTTTGGTTTGCATATTATTAGATGAAACTCAGAAAACAAGTTCACCAAATGTCAGTAGAACTGCAAATTTGTTCATCCACTCAAATCAGTATTCTCTTGGAATAAGAGTGGAGTAGGGGCAGATGGCTTTATGCATCTATGGCAAGCCAAATTAACTGCCATATGCATCTCTGTCAGTTTGCTCTTCTTTAAAGCCTAACAAAATGGGGGAATGACCACTTCATATAACAACAATAGGTAGTTGTTGATAAGAGGATTGCATCACACTTTTTACAGATCTAACATAGGTCTGGAATGGGTAGAAATAATTTCACATCTTTACGTTAAAAAGCTAGTATCAGTCAAACTTGATAACAAATTGTCAAATAAATTAAATAATTGAGTCATTTTACACACAATATTGTATTGTGTATGAAGAAAATAATGTTTCAAATATATTTTCTTTATTTGCTCTTTATTTTCATTTCTATTGGATAATTATCAATGAACTCAAAATATATTGGAGTAAAGGTAATCATCTGCCACATGAATAATGGTAATTTATAAAACATCCACAAGTATCTGAGTTCTTGTACAACAAGGAGTTACTTTAGAGTGGTACCAGTCTAATAAAAATCTAAAGGAAATTCTTAAAGTTACACTGATGAAGGATGTGGACAGAAGATTCATATTAGTATTAATTGTTTTCTTCAGTCTAGTTTTATAAAGGTTTCCAAATAGTAAAAAGAGAGTGACCAGAGTACTCATCATGATAAATCTTTGCACGCTGAAGACAAGGCTGCTGAGGCAGAAACTGAGCTCCTTGAAGCAGTAATTCAACTTTGCCATGTTTGGGATAATTCCAATAGCTTACAGGCCATTTTAAAGAAGAAAATGATTTCTAGTTACAGGTCAGAGTAGAACAGGAGAAGGAAAAAGAGAGAATCAGAAATCTGGGTAGATTTATTGTGAGCTCTTGTAGATTTAACAAAAAGCTGCTCGGCCAGATGCACAGTGGTTATTTTCATCCTCATTTTCATTCTGTTTTACCTGGTGTGGTTTGTGGTAGTAACATACTGGACTGGGCTGACCAGGGTTCCCTATTCCCAGAAACCCCTTTCTAGCCCTCCTGAGGGAATACCCAGATGCTCCCAGGACACATATATAATCCCTCCTGCATCTACTAGTTCTGTCCCTCAGTATTTCTAGGCACAACTAGTTAGGGAGGTGTCAATAGAACATCTTAACTACATCCCAAAATCATTTCAGTTGACTACTGTCAATGTGGAGAAGCAGCATTTTACTCTTCCTCCATCCTAATACACTCCTCACCTTGTTACAGATTATGCACCCAGTTATTCTGTTCACAAACCTTATTTTATCCGTTTTTATACTTGTGAAAGATGAGGATGTAGACCCAAAAGCAAACTGACAGCTTCATTCTTGGACTTCTCACTTCGCCTCTCCTACCTGGTACAACATTCATAAAACTGCAATTCATCAGTTTGTTGGTAAATCTCATGATCACCCTCACTACTCAATAAGATCCTTCAACTCCTCCTCCTGGGGCTGCTGCTTACCACTTAATTTCAGGGACCAAGCCAATCTTTTCAAGAGAGGGTGATGATTTCATATTAGTATAATGAAGTGTTAGGTATTTTGGTTAACAACTCAGCTCCCCAAAATTTTGATTCACAGTCTTAGCATTTTGTTTCTGGTTAAATTATTGTAATGTTGGTAATGACTCCTTGCAGTGTTTGTTTTGACTTTGGACGTTTAACCCTCTGGTTATTTTTTCATAGCAATACTTCAGTATTCTAAAAAAACTGCTTTTGTTAAAGCAACATGAAAATTGTGCACATTTTTGATCCATGTTTAACAACATCTTTGCCATTACGCACTGTTATTACACTGTGCCTCTGACAATATGAAGAAGACAGCTGGAATTAAAAAAGCAGATGGAGCAAGGCTGTACTGATATTGAGCTGAGCCACTGAGTATTTGTAACTGGCATAACAATTTGGAGGATATACATCGCAGGTGAGATGCTAAACACTCAGCTGTAAAGCATTCAAGTGCACAGACTGATGAAGACAAGAAGTCCTCATCATTTGCAAACAGCAGAAATATAAAACTTGATCATCATCAGTTCATCAAGCTGCCTATCCTCCAAACTAGAGCCCACATTTAACATTCTTGACTTAATACCACATATGCAAAAATACATTATGCAAACACACCTTTTCCCTTTGAAAATACAGGAGACTAAAGGCATGCAGTATCGCTCTTAGAACCCCATACCCTGGTAGCACCTAGCACAGTATACTTGGGGTGCACTGTTAAAAGCAAATGTAGGCAGGATTGACAAATTGTCATGACCCCCAAAATATTGATGGAAGGATAAAGAGTTAGCCCATTAAAGCCAAGACAGAATCCACATTCCATCCATTTTCCTACCCGCTGAACACAGGGTCACGGGAGTCTGCTGGAGCCAATCCCAGCCAACACAGGGTACAAGGCAGGAACAAATCCTGGGCAGGGTGACAACCCACCGCAGGACACACACAAACACATCCCCAACACTAGGGCCAATTTAGAATCGCCAATCCACCTAACCGGCATGTCTTTGGTCTGTGGGAGGAAACTGTAGCGCCCGGAGGAAACCCACGCAGACACAGGGAGAACATGCAAACTCCACGCAGGGAGGACCCGCGAAGCGAACCCGGGTCTCCTAACTGTGAGGCAGCAGCACTACCACCGTGCTGCCCAGAATCCACATTGCTCCTCCTAAATATGAGGTTCAAATTATCATACTAAGTCTCTATTATGGTATCACAGAAGATTCTTTCCCTGGAAGGCTGAAGAGTGTGATATGTTAGTAATTAGAAGAAACCCTCTTGATTCCCTTTTTTGTAATTTTAGCATTTCACTCTGCCAGTCTTGAGACACTGTCCCCACCTTCCAACTAACTGTATCCAATGCTTTCAGCATTTCTAGTTAAATCTCACCCACCCTAGGGCCTGGCAACAACAAGAACAAAGATGGGCCTAGCAACAACAAGAACAAAGATGGGCCTAGCAACAACAAGAACAAAAATGAACTAAATACCCACCAATGCTTCTGGTACTACATCCTCAGAGGAACGTGTATCCACTAAGCTTAGTACGAGTAGTTCCATAATGTTCTCTTTTGTACCTCTCAATGATATCTCAAGTTCAGTTCAACCTTTCTGCACCTTAACTAAGAACAGACTAGAAGGCATCCATCCTACAGTTCTTAAGTTGCAGAGTGGTTTGCCAGAACCTCTTGAGGTTATCAGAAAATCATTCTCAATTGCCTCATCCAGCTCCATCCACACATGGGCTTTCACTTTGGCCACAGCTCTAGCTGCCGTCTTTTTAAGCTAACTATACTTCTCAGACATATCAGGAGGCCTTCCTTCTAACATTGCACTGAAGGTCCCTTTCATGAACTTGACAGCTTCTCTTACCACTGGCATCTGCCAACAGATCCAATGGTTTTTGTTATGACAGGTATCAACATCAGTTTGACCGCCTCTTCATGTAGCTGCTTCTACTATTAAGGATATGAACATGATTCTATTGCACTCCATATTTCTGGCTCATGGCCATATCACTTTTAGAGGAGGATGCTTCAAAAGAAGAGAAAACACATGGACACACTCATCTAACATATTGTAATATAATTATGCTTGTTCACCCAGAATCAACACTACACCCAAAACAAATAATTCTAAATACTCTAAAGAAAAAAAAGTGTTTTAATTATGACATTAAACTGCAATCGGCCCTACAAGAGGTCCATCAGCTTACAGAGAAAAGTTGGGGATTGGTGGCAGGATTGTGGAATGTCTTGTTTTTCTCCAGCATAATGATCATTTTCCTGTGCTGTCGGAGGAGCTTTTTAAACTCTGCATTTCACTGACGGCACTCTCTGAGGTGCACAGACCTGAGACTGGCCAGATCTTTGTAGGTGGGTACAACTTTAATTAGTCTAGTCACTCTGATGGTTGTCATACTCAGGGAGTAGCTATTGCTGTGGCGGATTGGCTCCTTACGATGGTGTCTGATGTCACTACTTTCAATGGGCGTATTATGAGGCTCAGATTAAGGCTCATCAACCGTGATGAGTGATGCCTCGGTGAGGGAGACATTCTTTTTGCAACTTCACTCGGTGGTGACCACTGGCATTGACAGGGGCTGGCTAGGAGGATTATGTGAGCCCCCATGAGTATGGTGACCATGGTGTAAGTGGCTTTATGTTCCATGACTTTGCAAAAGGTCAGGGTTTGAGGATAGCTGGATCCTGATTCCAGCGCTCTCTGCCATATCATTGGACTTGGTATGTGGTGGTGATGCGGTGAAGGAGATCGATCACATCCTCGTGGGAAGACACTGGATGCTCCTACAGAACAGTAGGGTCCATATAAGTGCCTAGTTTGTGAATTCTGACCAGAGTCTTGTTATTGCTGCTTTGAAGATTCAGCTTAGTTCCAGTAGGCTACCACCTGCTAGAAGAATGAGGCCTGACCTGGCCAGACTCCAAGATCAGGCTGTTTCTAATGAGTTTGCACAGCAGTTTTTGCGAGGAACTTGCAGACTTGGGTGTGGCTGACGATCCTAATGTGACAAGACCCTGAAGGATGCTGAGGGTTGTGTTGGTATTGCTGATGCTCCCAGATGGAGGTCATCTTGCAGAGGACCCTGGATATCATTGAAAGGAGTCTCATTGCATGACTTAATAGCAACTCCCGTCTGTACCGGGAACTGAGAAGGATGACTGCAAGGGCACTGAGGGCAGTTAAGGAGGCATTTGTTAGAGGAATCTGTGAGCATGGTCTAGTGATCCATGTCCTGCTTAAAGAGGAATCAAAGCATTACGCACATCTGATTCTGATTTTCAGAGAGCCGCTGTCAGGGCAGATGATGGGACGCTCCTTACAGATAACATTGCAGTTGTGACCCACTGGGCTGGCTACTTTGAACAACTGTGTAAAGCTGATCCTCTGGATAGGACGTTGGAAATTTCTGGGTCCATGGTTCTTGAGGCTGATACTCCAATTAGCTGTAAACCACCCAATTTCAATGAGATTGCACAAGTGGTGAACCAGCTGAAGGTAGGAAAGGCTGCAGGGTCCTGTGGTATCTGGGATGAACTTCTGTAGGCTGGTGGTAAGGCTGTCCTCCTGGCATTGTGGGCATCATCCCAACTGACTGGAAAATGGGACCCATTGTCCGTCAAATTGAAGGTGATCACCTGCATTGTAGCAACAAGAGTCATCCTCAATAGGATCCGTGATCACTTGCTCACCTACCAGTGACCGAAGCAGTCTGGTTTTACACCTAAGAAGTTTGCTATTGACCGCATCCAGGCACTGAGGGTTGCCATCGCGTACAAACTTGAATATCAGAGTTTCTTTGCAGCCTTTGTCAATTTTCATAAAGCATTCGCCTAAATTAATCGAGCTGCCCTGTGGGACATCTTGATACTTTGAAGGATCCCCCCAAAGTTGCTGGATATCATGACCGGTCTGTAAACTGGTACTGTGAATGCTGTGTAGAGTGTAGGCAGAACCACTGTGTTTTTTCCAGTTGACACTGGGGTTCGTCAGGGGTTCCAAGATCCAGGCCTTTAATGACCTCTTGGGCACAGCCATTAGCAGTGTGTCTGCATGCAAATAGAGTGTCAACCTCATCGAGAGGTTTAATTAACTTGGCAGTGACTATCACATCTCTGGTGGCTCTTCCTATGAAATCAGTAGATGGATTGGGAGAGCATGGGGCCTCATGAGGTCACTGGAAAGGGGTGTGTGGTGCTCCCTATATCTGTACAAATGGACGAAGATTCAAGTCCTTAGTGTCCTGGTGCTTCCTGTTTTGCTGTATGGCTGTGAGACATGGACGCTATGAAGTTACCTGAGACAAAGTCTGGACTCCTTCGGTTCTGTATCTCTTTGAAAAATCCTTAGGTTCTACGGGTTTGACTTTGTGTCAAGTGACCAGTTGCTCATGGAGTCCCAAATGAGACATATTACCTTCATGGTGAGGGAATGTCAGTTACAGCACAATGGCCATGTGGCACGATCCCCTGAGGGTGATCCAGCTTGCAGGGTCCTCATTGTTGAGGACCCAAGTGTCTGTACCAGGCCAAGGGGACACTAATGTTATAACTAGCTGCAGTAGATAGATGGTCATTTCAGGAAGGGTGGGACAGGACCACATGCATGCCTTGGGGGTTGCCAACCAGGATCCCAAGCTGTTTCATTGCATGGTGAGTGTGGCAACGCTCTGTACCAGTGCACAGTCCCTAAACTGACCTGACCCACTCTATCAATTACTATGCAATAGAAGTTTTAAAGTTATTGTATTGATTTCATCAAAGCACTTTATTTTTTTAAATGGTGGGCAGCACCATTTTCCTGTTTGTTTTCATGGGTGTGATCTTGTTGTTGTTGGCAATGACATCCATTGCCATTTATATGATTTGCTGCCAATGTAATGCATGATATAATTATATCCCCCCTATAAAGGATAGTGGTGTGCTGAAATCACTATTGAAGCTTAAATAAAAATTAAACTAATAGTGATCTATGCAGGATTAAATAGGAAACAGTATTAGACATGTTAGAACATTGGCCTTTACACATCCTTGATCAAAACAACTTGTGTTATTGGCTGACAAAAGTGAATAAGAAGCTCTACCAATAAAAATCAAAGCCTGGATTTACCAACAAGAGATCGTCCCAAGACTCTTCAGTCCTTACCTGTTTAAGAAGTATTTTTGTCAACTATTAAAACATTGGAAATGGAGATCAGTCACTTTTTCCAGAGCAGGCTGGGCTAACCACAATATGTAGGCAGTAGTGCTTTGTAAGAGCACAGTAACAATAACAGCCTTAATGAGGAATTCTGGTTCATCCATAGTAGAGAATGATTTCTGGCATACTGTGTCCAAAGGCCACAATACCTAATAAACTGTATAGAAGTGAAGATTCTAAGAAAATGCTGGGCACTGAATACAGTAAAGCAAAATGAAGAATGTCTCTGGAACAGTGTTATGCTGGGATAGTTCTAGGAGGGTATCATTCAAAGACAAAGCCAAAGGCAATGATTTTCAAAAACTTAATGAAGCAGGAATGCCATAGGATTGTAGAACAATTGACCTGAGGATTTCTTGTAAGACAGACCACTTTACATAACATTTATGATTTAGTCTTTAATGTTCTGCCTATCCATATTTTGTTACGGTAAGGATGACAAACTGTTTTAATCCCGTGCATCCAACAAAAGCATTGGAGAACATCTTCAGCTCTTGTTAGAAAACCCTGGTAAGGGATACTACCAATGGCATCACAACCAGTTGCCTTAAGCGTTAGTAAGCAGTATTTACCGTGTCATAAACTATGGCAAAAATAACTGTCCAGTAAAATACATGATTGCATTCATCAAAGTTCCACCCAAGATTATCAGGAGGACTCCTAAAAACACTTATTCTTGCTGTTGGAGGTTTATGTATGGAGGCAGCTAAAGTCCTCAATTACCACTGAAGTAGCCATACTGGTGTCTAAAATATCCAGGCAATTGATCATATTGGAGCTGACTCTTCCCTGAAAAGGACAGATAAAGGAGAGCACCAAGATCAAAAGGGCTGAGTATCAGTATGTATTAAACTACAACTGAAAACTAGGTGCACAATGGAGGCACAGTAGTAGAGCTGCTGCCTTGCTGCATGGTGTTTACATGTTCTCCCCATGGTTGCTCTGGTTTCCTTCCATTGTCTAAAAAATATGCAGGTTAAATGAATCAGCAATGCTAAATTGGCCCTAGTATATGGTGAGTGAGTGTGTGTTCACCCTGCGATGGACTAGTACCCTGTTCAGGCTTTGTTCCTGCTTTATACCCTATGCTAGAAGGTTTGGATTAAGCGGGATAGCATAAAGGTGGGTTTCCCAGATTGTTTAGTCAAGTCTCTCTGTAAAGTCTCTTCGGCATCATCTGTGCATACAAGAAACCCATTATAACCACTAAAAGAACAATGGGAACCTTAACATAGATGTTGATCAAAACAGGGATGCATGAACCACACCTGCTACTTGGATACAAGGACAAATTTGATCATACGTAGCTGGGTCCCCTGGGAAAAAATGTCTGAAAGACCAGAAGCACCCAGCATTCCAAGGTTATATCAATGACAATGTGTCAAGGAGCATCACAAGCATGATGTTATTACCACTTAAATAGAAGCAAAATGCTTGCCAGAAAATACAATTTAATTTTCCCTTTCACTTATGAATCTTTTTCCCTCATCTTATTAAAATATAAATGAGCTCTTCCCCGTATTGGCTTCCTATTCTTTATGTTATTGTCATGCCTGAGTCCATTCTGTAGCATTTATCTGATCAAGTATGAAGAAAGTTTTTATTTGGTTTATAGCTAAAAATGGTCTATTTAGTTAAAGGAACAGGGTTTCTTTATACAGGGAAAATTAGCAGTTCTAAAAATACATTTATCGTTGTTGAGTAGTATGTATTGATTCATAAGTATTGTATTTTGTAATCACTTGAATCATAGCCTAGTCCTTGAATTAAGACTGCAGACAATAAATATTTGATGAGTGAGTTTTGCACTTGTTTTACACTTTAAATCTCAACAGGAGCATTCCTTTCTGTGCATTAAAATCAGATTCTAGAGCACTGGAAGGTCAAAGCATTAAACACACACACACTAGTCATTTATGAGAAATGTTGTGAAGAGGTTATTATGGCTCATTTGCTTATTTCACCATGGGTGAGATTTGAACTTAACTTCCTGCGTTTCAATCAACATGGATGAAGTTGAGATTAATGTGACTTCACGAATCCTATTTCATATGCACAGAACGCAACAAGCTGATTTGCAAATGGCACTCTAATAATAATAACAGGTTACTTTTTCTGTTACAAATTTTTGTAGTGCTACTCAAGAAAGGACAAAGTTCCAACCGCTGCAAACCAGAAAAATGGTCACATAATTATGCCTAACTTTCAGCAATCGTGAGAAATACAGAAGCAAAAAAATGACAGGTATCTGTCAACATTACTAGCATGTTGATGAACCTAACAAGAGATTGGATGAGAGGCAAAAAATTATAGACTGGAGATTGTCTGGTTATAAGATGTGATACTGTCTACCTCTGTGTCAATTAATGTTAACATGCACAATAAGACAATCATATGTACAGTTGGGGAAAGTGGCAAAGTCCTCCAAGGCTTTAGTTACTTTTCCAAAATGAATAAAAGTAAAACATTCATGCATACAGCACAGTACAAAATTCTCAAACACTCGTAATTCAATATAGTGTCACAGAGGTCAGAACCTATCCTGACATCATCAAGGGCATGTTTTGAACAGGGAGCCAATCAGTAGGCATATTCTCACACGCACACACCTGCAATGACCAATATCGCATTATTTTACAGTTGTTATTTTAGAAGAACGAACGTTTATTTAATTACAGTAAATTTAGTTAGTTTTGTGTGCTACCTAAAAATCACCTTCTAAAGACATTATGGCCATTGTTTGATATGCAACTGTAAATTTAGTGTCTGGATCTGCTTTATCACATTGACAACAGTCTATCATAGAACACACATACTCAAAAGAGCCATTGAGGGTTTCTAACCAGTTTTTCAGTGTTTTATTTCATCCCGGCTGGCGTTCAGTTTTCTTTTTTAGTCTTTTTGTTTATTTTTATTATTTGTTTATGGTAATATTGTTTAGCATTTAATTTTTATGTGTCTATGCTTGTTCTATTATATTCTGTGCCACCTGCCTATCACCTTTAACGGGTTGCCCTCAGCCCTGTAAAGGCTGGAAGAACAAGCAGTCATTGTTTAAATGGGCTTGGTGGTTTTGCTGATTTGTACTGATTATTGTGTCTTTTCTTGTGAATTAACTGTTCTGTTTTTTGACCTCTCTTGTGTATTTGTGCTTTTAGGACTTATTTGCTTTGGCACTACCTTTTTAGTTTGATTCGGATTTTGGTTTTGGTATCATTATAGCTGATCACCTTTTAGTAGTGATCTAACATAACAGAAACTCAGATCTATATATGAACGACCTTGAGTTAAGGCATATCTACCAAGACATGTAAATAATTGAAGGAGATACAAAATAACTGAAAAAACAAATAAATCAAGTTCAGACATCTCTCCAGCTGATAGCAGGAGCTGTCAAGTCTTTCTCCAGTATAGGACCACCTCTCCCGCATCCTACAAGATATTCAAGAGATCCAATGGTTTGGTATAGAATGTACAGAATGGTTTGGTTTTTGAGACACAGCCCATGACTTATTTGAATGTTTGTATACATTGTGACAGATAAGAGGACATCACTGAGCCTCGAAACCTGGACACAACCAACAAAAATACAGCCACGGGTTCAAGGCAGAGGTTTTTATTATAAAATAACTCACAAAGGTTTCTTGACAGGTTGCACAAGCACAATTTCAATCAAATTATTCTTCCTTCCATTCTCTTCTTTTTTTCTTGGGAGTGTTGCCTTCCTTCCTCCCGACTCTAGCTCCACTGGAGAGGGATGGACAGCTTTCTTTTATGTATGGGAGTACTTCCAGTGCCAAGGCATAGCCCAATGGAAACACTTCTGGGTCAAGTGGAAGCCTCTAAAGACAGAGATTGTGAATCCCCCTCAGCATCCTCTGACGGCATCCGTGTGACCTAGCAAAGGCAGACTTACAGCACTACAACTCCCATCATGCCCTGCAGGTGTCTACATGGTTACAGAGGTCCGGTGAAGGTGCTATCTAGCAGATGGGGAATAAACATATTACAAAATTGGAGCTTTCCCCAACTACTCCTTTGTCTTGTCCACCTGTCCAGGTAAGGGTCCCATACATATTCCAGATGGGATGCCAGATAACCCTGTCTGGCACCTACAACGTATAGTTTTCATATCACCTTCACAACTGGCATGTATGATGTATGACATCAATAATCTATATTGTTTTTCTTTGAAATTATTTATGCAAGAATTCAGCAGGGTATTTGACATTCATTTCTATTCAGAAGTGGCTGCTAATCAACTATTGAGTCGCATTCAAGGTTCCGAACTTTTTAATGAATACATAGTTGAATTTAGGATATTGGCAGCTGGAGCAGGTTGGGAAGAATTGGCATTAATCCCTGCATTTAGAAAGGGTTTGTCAGATGAAATTAAAGATAAACTAATCCGTCATGACATTGGGAGGAAATTTTAATTAAAATTGCATAGGAAATGGGCATGTGTATAACTGTAAGAAAATTAGAACGTAGTTGGGAAAAAGTGCTGGAAGATGTACTGTTGAAGGGTACTATAGAGCCTATCAAGCTGGGTAAAACCTCAATTAACTTCAAAGAAGCTTCATGGAAACATGAATGCCACTCTACATGGTAGTGAGTATTTGGGGCCATACCCTATGCAAAAAATCACTTTTGGTCTTCTGTATAATTAATGAAACTACAATTATGGCTTTGGTCGATTCAGTTGCTACTGAGAATTTGATCTCATCTTTAACAGAACAATTAAAAATACCAGCTAGGTCATTATATTATAAATCTAGAATCTTATCTGTGGATGGTAAGACCATTGGCACTGGCCAGGTGGACTGCACCACATCTTCCATCACAGTTCACATCAGTTTGTTTAAAGAAGAATCTCTAAATTTCTTTATTATTCATTCCCCTCTACCACAGATTATTTTGGGAATACCATGGTTATAAAAACATAATCGTTCCATTAACTGGAAGACAACTGAAATCAGTCAGTGGAGTTCATTTTGTTTTAAGAACCATCTCAAGATTCTTTCTCAGCACTTAATATGTAACACTATTTAGGATCTACCTCCTGAATATTCTGAGTTTGTTGATGTCTTCAGTAAATAAAAGGCATTGATTTTACCACAATAAAGAGATTATGATTGTGCCATCAAATTGTTAACTGGTGCTCCTTTACCGAAGGGAAAATTCATGCCATATCAAGACCTGAACAGAAGCTATTGAGCAATATATTAACAGTCAACAACTGGTTTTACACCACGTTCCAATAGTCCAATTGTTCTTTGCTTCTTTTTTTGTAGAAAACATAGACAGTGGTCTACATCACTGTTCTGATTATAGTGAACTTTATACAACCCCAATTCCAATGAAGTTGGGACCTTGTGTAAAACGTAAATAAAAATAGAATACAATGATTTACAAATCCTTTTCAACCCATATTCAATTGAATACACTACGAAGACAAGATATCTAATGTTACAAACTGTTAAACTTTACTGTTGTTTTGCAAATCTTCACTCATTTTGAATTTGATGCCTTCAACACTTTCCAAAAAAGCTGGGGCATGGGCTGCAAAAGACTAGGAAAGTTGAGGAATGTTCAAAAAACACCTGTTTTGAACATTCCACAGGTGAACAGGTTAATTGGAAACAGGTGTTTGTCATGATTAGGTATAAAAGAAGCATCCCCAAAAGGCTCAGTCATTCACAAGCAAGGATGGCGTGAGGTTCACCACTTTGTGAACAACTGCTTGGGCAAATAGTCCAGCAGTTTAAGAACAACGTTTCCCAACGTACAATTGCAAGGAATCTAGGGATTTCATCATCTACTGTCCATAATATCATCAAAAGATTCAGAGAATCTGGAGAAATCTCTGCACGTAAGCAGTAAGGCCGAATACCAACACTGGATGCCTGTGACCTTCGATCCCTCAGGCGGCAGTGCATTAAAAACCGACATCATTCTGTAAAGAGTATTACCATGTGGGCTCATGAATACTTCAGAACACCATTGTCAGTTAACACAGTTCGTCGCTACATCTACAAGTGCAAGTTAAAACTCTACCATGCAAAGCGAAAGCCATATATCAACAACACCCAGAAATGCCACCAGCTTCTCTGGGCCCGAGTTCATCTGAGATGGACTGACGCAAAGTGGAAAAGTTTGCTGTGGTCTGACGAGTCCACATTTCAAATTTTTTTAGGAAATCATGAACGTCGTGCCCTCCAGGCCAAAGAGGAAAAGGACCATCCGGATTGTTATCAGTGTAAAGTTCAAAAGCCAGCATCTGTGATGGTATGAGGGTGTGTTAGTGCCCATGGCATGGGTAACTTGCACATCTGTGAAGGCACCATTAATGCTGAAAGGTACATACAGGTTTTGGAGCAACATATGCTGCCATCCAAGCGACGTCTTTTTCAGGGACGTCCCTGCTTATTTCAGCATGACAATGCGAAGCCACATTCTGCATGTGTTACAACAGTGTGGCTTCGTAGTAAAAGAGTGCGGGTACTAGACTGGCCTTCCTGCAGTCAAGACCTGTCTCCCATTGAAAATGTGTGGCACATTATGAAGTGTAAAATACGACAACAGAGACCTTGGACTGTTGAGCAACTGAAGTTGTACATGAAGCAAGAATGGGAAAGAATTCCACCTACACAGCTTCAACAATTAGTGTCCTCAGTTCCCAAATGCTTATTGAGTGTTGTTAAAGGAAAGGTGATATAACACAGTGGTAAACATGCCCCTGTCCCAGCTTTTTTGGAATGTGTTACAGGCATCAAATTCAAAAGGAGCGAAGATATGCAAGTTTATCAGTCATTCGATTTAACATTCGATATCTTGTCTTTGTAGTGTATTCAATTGAATATAGGTTGAAAAGGATTTGCAAATCATTGTATTCTGTTTTTACGTACGTTTTACACAACGTCCCAACTTCATTGGAATTGGGGTTGTAAAATAACTGCAAAGATTATGGATCCCCTCTCATTTATTTCCTCAATTCTAAACCAAGTTACTGGATCTCCTCTATTTACAAAATTAGATTTGAGAAGTGTGTATGACCTTATTCGTATCAGAGAGGGGGATGAGTAGAAAACAACAAATACCCGAGCAGTTTTTGTAAAAGACATTTTCTTGGACTTATTGGGAATATGAGTTTTGGTTTAAATAGATGATATTTTATTTTTTTCCACAAATCTTACAAAACATATTAAACATGTTAAGTAATTTTTGCATAGGTTATACCTAAATAATCTCTGCATGTACTATTGGCCCTTTTATTAATTTTCCTCTCCTTAATGTATACAAGAAAAATTGGTTGCTGCAGGTTGCCCCATAAGGTTGATGTCTGGGCCCTCAAGATACAGTGTGGACAAGACTGATTGCCTACAGGAGATTTAAGATCCAGAAAAGGAGGAGGAGAGAAAGGGACATCAGGTGCTGAAGCCAGGAGCTACAACATGTTAGCACAGAAAATCTGCAATGGGAGCCACCTGTTGGAAGATGGATTTTTGTTTTGTATCTAATCTGGAGCAACCAACTTGTTGAATGGTAGGACAGAACATTACCATTATTGGCAATGGCTGGCTGTGTATTCCTTCAGGCTTCCAACTTTTCGTCATCCTGTTCCATCTTAAAGGACATTAAAACCAGACTGTGGAATTTTTGGGAAACAAGTTATTTATAGAGATGGCATCTCAGACCCTAATTTATTAACTTCTGATTTTGCGCTAGTAATGTATTTGTTGTTTAGGGGTTATGTCCAAAGTAATTTCTTTTGCTTTTCCAGTTTTTTTCTACTTTAGTTTATATAATGCATGGGCTGGTGTCCCGCCCAGGATTGGTCCCATTCTCTTAACCGACTGGGAGGCCAATGTAACAAAGAGATTGGGGGAGGCTCTCTTTTAAAGCTATATGCTCCCCCAACCTGCTAGATGGCAGCATCCCTGGGCTTCGGGACTCAATTGGATACCCAAAGGGATGTTGGGAACTATACTGCATAGAGGCAGCCCAGCTGGGGTCCAATATTGCTGCCTGAGGGTGCTGCAGGGAGTTATGCTCCCTACTTTATGGGACTTCCATTGGACTATGACCTGGCACTGGAAGTACTCCCAGGTCCAAGATAAAAGGAGTTGTTTGACCTTATCCAGGGGAGTTGGAGTCAGGTGTGGAGGACAGACAAAGCTTGCCTGGGTGGTGTAGAGGTGATGAAAATAGAGAGAAGATGAACTGTATTTTGCCTAATGTCATATTTGAAGCCTTTCTGTCAGGTACAATTACTAATAAACCTTTTATTTACATTGGGACTTGTGTATATGAAGTTGTGTTTTAGTTTTGGGACGCTGCAATGTGATCACAACATCCTTTATTAATAAAGATTCTTTTTGGGTCTTGTTTACTGAAGCCAAAAGGTTTACAGTTTATGTTTTCTCTTGATGAACATTTTTGTACACTGTTGGAAATTTGAAATATTTTTTTTTTTTGCTTTTAAAGCCAGTACCCTGTTTTTGGACTGGACAGGCCTTTGCCTTTGGTGTTAGGGATGAGGCCAATTTTGGGACAGACTAGGGAAATCCTGTGGCCTCATGTACAATGCCTTGCCTAGAATTCACACTAAAATATGGTATGCAGACAAAACTATAAATGTGCAAATTCTCAAAAAAATTCAGATGCATAAAACTGTGCATAAGCAAAGTTATCTGCATTTCCCTTTGTAAATTCCAGTCAATGTGAATTTTAATGCACGTGCACAAGCCTACTGCCTCACCCTGGCTCCTCCCAGAATTTCAAATATTTGCAAGTCAATATAAATAGCCTCTTCTGTTCAGTGTTTTTTTAAAAGACAATGGCAAAAGAATGTGTAAAAAGAATAATTTCATTGAATGCAAAATGGAAGTCTTGCTCAATGAAGTAGAGGCAAGGAAAAACATACTATTTGGTTGCTTAAGCAGTGGTATAAGCAACAAAAGGAAATTGATGGAGTGGCATAGTGTGGCGGAGGCACTCAAAAGTTCAATTTCAGAAAGTTACACAGTGCATAAAATATAAAAGAAGTGGTCAGATATTAATGTTGACGTGGAAAGGCGATTTGCATACTATCTTCTGAGTGTCAAAACTACTGGAGGAGGTAGTTTGCAATTATTGCAAACTATTGGTGAGACACTAACATTTTACCAGTGGATGAGGTGGACTCCAAAATCACCACGGGTAAAGGTGAGTTGTAATTTTTTTTTCGCTTACCATTATCCATACTTGTGTAAATAATTATCATTTTTAATAAGAGAAACAAACAGGCAGCAGATGCAGTATTACTGTTTATTCTGTTTCAGACAATATAACAAAAGGTGACCCCCATGCCGGAGACATGACTCCAGGCCGTGATGGTGCTGCACAGTTTTATCTCCCATCTAAGTCCTTTTTGTATATTTGGGGACTCTTATACTTTTTTTGAAGTTTTTTTTTTTTTTTAATTTTTATTTTTATTAATTTTATTACAATCCATACAAAGCAATCAAGTTTTTACAAAAAGAAAAATTGAGTTAAGAACAGATCGATCCCCACCCCAGAGAGAGAGCAAACCAAACGGCGTTAAATTTAAGGCTTGTAAACATACCTAAATTAATAAATTCTCTGTGCTTTATGAACTTATTTTAAAATATTACTGATTAGATCCTGCCATGTTTTGAAAAAAGTCTGTACGGATCCTCTGAGTATTTGATTTTTTCCAACTTCAAATAATATAACACATCGGTTTCCCACTGACTTAAAAGAGGAGAGTTTGGGTTCTTCCAGTTTATCAGAATAAGTCTGCGTGCCAAAAGTGTAGTGAATGCAGTCACAATTTGTTTGTCTTTCTCCACTTTAAGCCCCTCTGGAAGAACCCCAAACACAGCTGTTAATGGGTTAGGAGGGATTGTGAGTCCAAGGCTGTCTGAAAGGTAATTAAAAATGTTTGTCCAGAATAATGTTAATTTGGTGCAGGCCCAGAACATGTGACCTAGTGAGGCTGGGACTTGGTTGCAATGTTCGCAGGTTGGATCATGTCCTGGAAACATTTTGGAGAGTTTTAGTCGAGAAAGATGTGCTCGATGTATAATTTTAAGTTGTATAATTGTATGCTTTGCGCATATGGAGCTCGAGTGAATTCTCTGCATTGCTACTTTCCACTCCTTTTCTGATATATTAATTGAGAGATCTTTTTCCCAGTGTCCTCTTGGATCTTTGAAAGGGAGGGATTGTAAAATGATTTTATATATTGTAGAGATGGAGTCTAAGTCCTTGAGATTGAGCAATATTTTTCCAGCATGGATGAGGGTGCAAGATGAGGAAAATCTGGAAGGTTCTGTTTAACAAAGTTTCTGATTTGAAGATAGTGAAAGAAATGTGTAGCTGGGATGTTAAATTTGGAATGTAATTGTTCATAGGATGCAAAGACGTTGTCTATATAAAGATCTCTAAGCAAGTTAATTCCAAATTTTTTCCAGATATTAAAAACTGCATATGTTTGTGAAGGATGAAAAACGTAGTTCTCTTGCAGAGGTGCCACAGATAGAAGCTTCTCCGTCTTAAAATGCTTTCTACATTGGTTCCAGATTCTAAATGAGTGGAGCACAATTGAGTTATTTGTATACTGCCGATAGCGTGTGTTTATTGGAGCACAGAGCAAGGAATACAAAGAAGTACTGCAGGATTTTACTTCTATTGCGGTCCAAGCCTGTGTATGTTCTTCTATTTGTGTCCAGGTTCTTATCGACTGTATATTTGCTGCCCAGTAATAAAACTGAAAGTTAGGTAGAGCCATGCCGCCTTCTGCCTTTTGTCTTTGTAGGGTCGCTCTTTTGATGCGTGGATGTTTTGAATTCCAAATAAATTAGGTTATTGTTGAATCTAATTGCCTAAAGAATGATTTATTAATATATATTGGGATGTTTTGAAATAAAAAAAGAGTTTAGGAAGAATATTCATCTTAACAGTGTTAACTCTTCCAGCTAGTGTGAGATAAAGGGTTGACCATCTATGCAAGTCTTGTTTAATTTTTTCCATGCAGACGGCAAAAGTTTGTTGATATAGAGCTTTATGTTTACTTGTAATGTTTACCCCTAGGTATTTAAACTGTTCTGCAATGATAAAAGGTAGGGTATCTAATCTAATATTACAGTATATGCTTGAGAGTTCACTGGAAGAGTACACTTTTATTCAGATTAATTCTGAGACCAGAGATCTTTTGAAATTTAATCCATGCACAAATGTTTGGGCTAAACCCAAACTTCTCCAATGTAGTAAAAAGGTATTTCCATTCAATCATGTTGAATGCTTTTTCTGCATCCAATGATAATAATATTTCTGGGGTGTTTGATTTAGTTGGTGAGTATATTACATTAAACAGGCGTTGAAGATTTGAAGATAAGTGCCGGCCCCTAATAAATCCAGTTTGGTCTTGTGATATTACCGAGGGGAGCACTTTCTCCATCCTTCTTGCTAAGATTTTAGAGAGTATTTTAACGTCGTTATTCAGAAGTGAAATTGGTCTGTATGATGCACATTGTAATAAGTCCTTATTTTGTTTTGGAAAGACAGTGATTAGTGCTTGGCGAAAAGGTTTGTGGAAGAGATTGGTTATCTCTGGCTTCTGTAAATGTTGCTAATTGGAGGGGAGCTAGCTGAGCGGAGAATTTCTTGTAAAATTCTGCAGGGTAGCCATCAGGGCCTGCTGCTTTCCCACCTTGGAGTGACTTTATAGCATCTAGTAATTCTGATAACGCCAGAGGTTTATCAAGTTCCTCCACACTAGAAGCGTCTATTTGTGGTATCTGTAATGTATCCAGAAATGCACTAGGTTGTGTATTGCCTTCCTTAAACTCAGTAGTATATAGGGATTTATAGTAGTCTCTGAAAGTGTGCATTATATTTTTGTGTTCGACGATTCTATCTCCATTCGTGTTAGTGATTACCGAAATTGCGTTGCGCACTTCTTGCTTGTGAATTTGTTGAGCTAAAAGCTTATTAGCTTTCTCCCCATGTTCATAGTAATGATGTCTGGATTTGTAGATTAGTTGTTCAGTCTCTTTAGTTGTCAAGAGGTTTAATTCCGAATGTAGAGCCTGCCTTCTCCTATGTAGAGTCTTGCTTGGTGGTCTGGTGTGTTCTTCATCTATTTTAATAATTTCGCTTTTTATTTCTGATACTTTCTTGGCCTCAGATTTATTTCTGTGGGAAAGATATGAGATAATCTGTCCTCTTAAGAAGGCCTTAAGAGTTTCCCAGTGTATTCCTGCAGAGATCTCGGGGGATGTATTTGTCTCTAGAAAGAATTTGATTTGTTTGGATATATATTCAGTACAATTCTCGTCAGCTAATAGAAGCAAGTTGAGGCGCCATCTGCGGGGTGAGTGTATGGGGCTTAGTAATTTTAGCTCCAAGATCATAGGTGCATGGTCAGAAACAACAATAGCATCTGTGGTCAGGAGGACCAGAGGAGGGCTTGTGCCTCCTCCAGACCGTGAGGGGTCTCCTGGTTATGCTGGAGGCCACGGGTAGAGGGCTTGGAAGCTCAACCCTGTAGGGGCCCGTGGCCACCGCCAGGCAGCGCCCAGGTGCCTGAGGAACCCTGGAGCCCAGCACTTCCGCCACACCAGGAAGTGCTTCGGGGAAGACTTTCCGTGACGCCCGGAGAGCTGCCGGGAGGACAGCGGCACTTCCGCGCTGGGGCGTGGCCAAGGAAGGAATGCCGGGAACACCTGGTGCTCATCTGGGAGTACTATATAAGGGGCCGCCTCCCTTCAGTCAGAGCGGATGTTGGGTGGAAGAGGACGGAGCAGCGGAAGGACTGGAGGCAGCCAGGAGAAAGGCAAAGGAACTGTGTGGCCTGGACTTGGGGGAATCGGTGCTGGAGGCACTGGGGTTTTGTGAGTGCACGAAAAAGACTTTGTATATAGTGTAAATAAACGTTGGTTGGGTGAAATATGCTGTCTGTCTGTCTGTGCCCGGGCCGGCTTTCACACATCATATTTGCAAGATTTAATCTTAGGCAAGAAGTTATTGTCTATAAAGAAGTAATCGATCCTTGAGTAGCAATGATGTACTGGTGAGTAGAAAGAATATGTTCTTGAATTTGGGTTTAAAAACCTCCAGGGGTCTGATAAGTTGTGATCAGTTATAAACTTTGTAATTATCTTTGCAGTGTTAGATGCCATTCCCCTGTGGAGGAAGTCCTATCTAAAAGTGGATTTAGAACACAATTAAAGTCCACAGCCATTATAACTTTATGAGTGTTCAGATTGGGAATGGATGCAAATAAATTTTGTATAAATTCCTTATCATCAACATTAGGTGCATAAACATTTATCAAAATCATTTTACAGTTAGATAAGTCTCCCATGACCATTACATATCTCCCTTCAGGATCCAATACTACATCTGATGCTACAAATGGTACTGTTCTATGTATGAGAATTCCCACACCTCTAGTTTTCTTCGTAAAACTAGAATGGAACATTTGGCCAGTCTAGTCTTTTGCAGCCGGAACTGATCCTTGCTTATTAAGTGGGTTTCCTGTAAAAATACTATTTTAGCATTTAGACCTGTTAGGTGAGAGAGTACTTTCTTTCTCTTTAATTCGTGATTCAGGCCTTTAACATTCCAGCTTACGAAGTTAACTGTCCCATCATGGAGACACTGATTCTGAGTTTTTGATGTCATTTTATAGTCTTAACTGGAAGTGAGACAGCTTCGGTCTTAATTTCCTATTTCCCCTAGAGTTGTTGCCATGCAGCTTATTATTACGTTGGTAGTTATAATTATAAAGATTGAGAGGATAGATTAGGTATAGATCAGGCCTGCTCTCTTTCTCTCCCCCCCTTAAAATTTTGCCTCCCCAAGTGAGGCTAAAACCCACTTCCCACAGTCCCAGTTCTCTGACATACCCAGAGACAGAGCATGTCCAAAGCAAAACAAGCCCCAATGCAGCGGCACTTTAGGGTTAAAAGATAGAGATATCTCTTACCAATATAGTCTTTAAAAAAAAAGAGTTTTGCACTTAAAATATATATTTAGTCTTACAAATTTTAGTGCATTAAGATGATACACCCAGATAATAAACCCGGGATGGTGTTAAAATGTGTCCAGAATAAGCATAACAAGTCTTAATGCAGTAATGCAGTAATAGCAATAACAACAAACCAAGGGTATAATATTGAACAGTGTTGTTTAGGGTAGAGATGAAATAATTAGAGAAAAAATAATAATTAAGCACAATAAAACATAAACAAATAGCGCCCTAGTAATACTAAGTAATAATGAGAATATATGAGAATATACGCTGATAAAAACCCGTATTTTAAAACGAATAGATCAGACAGTAGATCCTTGCTTTATCATTAACCGCCATGACTCACTATTATGTATCAGAATAGTCCCAGGATCAGCTTTCTTAATTCATTTTCTGCTTCTTCCTTGCTAGCGAAGACATAGAATTGACCTTGCCATTCCACTTTCAGTTTTGCCGGATACAGGAGGCTGTATTTGACGCTGGCTTGCTGTAACCGCTGTTTAATGTTGTAGAAGGCTGCGCGTTTAGTAGCTGTTGCTGGAGAGAAGTCAGGGAAGATACGAATGTGGTTATTTTCATATATAATATCTTCCTTGTTTCTGAGGAGTGCCATCACCTCTAGCTTAAATGATAATCGTTCAAAACGAACTATAAAAGATCTTGGTCAGGGTCTGATGGTGTTTGAGCCACGTACGCGGTAAGCCGCTGCTATCTCAGATTCTGCTTTAAAGTCGTCCCGATTATTTTAGAAAAAGTTCAGCTGCGAATTTCACAGGGTTTGAACTTTCTCGATTCTCAGGCAGACCTTCAATTTTGACATTATACCTTCTACTCCTATCTTCCAAAGCAGTCCGTCTGTCTCTGAGTTTTTTGCATTCGGAGCTGACATTTACTGCTTTTTCCTCAGCACTGGCAACTACATTTTGGCCATTTCAATCCGATTCGTGAATGTCTCCTTGAGATCCTCCAATTGATCAGTAAGCGTGCTCAGTTTAACCGAGTTTTCCTGAATGCGCTCTTCAATTTTACCCAGCACCAGTCGAAGCTCAAGTTGCACCTTTTGACGCAGCCTTTCATTTGCCTGTTGGAATTCCTGTCACAGCCATTCATTTGCCTGTTTCAACTCCTGTCTCACCTACTGTCTCATTTTTTCGCTTGCCTTTGCCCTTGCTTTCTCATTAGCCTTCTCGCTTTTCTTTATATCTTGCGTGAGCTCAGCGAGCAACACCTTCAGTTCAGACAGTTCAATTGTGCTTTCTTGTACCGAAGATGAAGCAGCAGACTTTGCTGTAGCCGGTGTCCCGGCTACTCTCGGGTCACATAATTGCGTAATTGAAGCCGCGGACTTCAAGGCCCTTTCCAGTTTCAGGTGATCATCTCCGATCGGCGAGCTATCCAGATCTGCACTCACTATTGCACCTCCGCTCCCCTTTTCGCTGTCAGCCGGCCATGATGTAGCGGATCGTGTTCGCGAGGAGTCTGTACTTTCGCCCATCTGATCCAGGTCTGTTTCTGAGAGGCCGTATCTTGAACTAGGGCTTGCTGATCGTAGCTTGGGTGTAGCTTTAGGTTTCGATTTTTTCGGACCCCCCTTCTTGTTGGCCATGTTTATATGTGCTTACATATACTGTAGCAGTCCCTCTGGGGTTGAATAAATACAGGATATCTCAGGATAATAAGCAAATAATATGAAAAATAACACCACTTCAGACGTCCATCTCTCGCATCGGACAAGACCAAAGCCTCTTTTTGAAGTTTTAAGCCTGTTTCTCATTTTTGAGGCCTGAAACCAGCAGTTAATAGTAGGAGTAAGAGCACTTGGATTAGGGTGGTCCTCTTCTGGGCAGACAGACAGTTTGCCTTTTGTGGAGTTTTTTGAATGTCTCAACACCCATTTTGCCAAGCCTTGGACTCCCAGTCATAACATGTAACTGTTACGAGCAGAGAAGACATTGAGGACACAGTTTAAGTAAAAAGTAAGGAACCCTGCCTTGCTAACAGAAACAAATGTCACCCTTTACTCATTAAAGGTTCTGATATCCACTTATTTCTTGAAACCTTTTTTGCTGGTCACAATGAAAATTACAGCATTCATTAATAAATGGGACCATACGGTACAATCCAAGACCATGTAAGCTTCTAAATGTATATGCATGTGTCTACTAATCAGAAAGAAGTATTACAGCTTAACAGATGCCACATTACCTGAACGAGTTGAACAGGTACAGGGACTGGTATCATACCGGCCCTGAGCACCACCCACTATGAAAAGTACAGACAAAAAAATAAAAAGTAGACAATAAACAATTTGGCAATGTAAAGTACCCCTCTAAAGCTACAGTTGCATTTTGAACCTTGTAGCTGCTATCTCTCCATTACTACAAAATATACTGGTATGTTGAACTAGAAGTTTAAATACAAATGACCCCCACACTAAAGTTGTGATATGATAGCATGCCAGATGATACTGACAGCAGCAACTTATTCCCCATTTTGGCAGAAGTGAAAATGCATAGCTATATTTGCTTTTCCAATATTATTTTTATCTATATGCCAGTAATAAATGTTTCTTGCCCTGCATCACAGCCAGATACTGCAAATGCATGTACACCAAATTACATTTTGTTATTGCACATGGCTGGTCAACTTAAAATGACTTCTTTTGTATTATTGTTGTAAGTTTTATTGAAAAAAATGCTAGACTGCTGAATTTTTATTGTCATCTTGCAAATGTGTGAAACAAGAAAACATCTGCCTCTTTTGGTAGGCTATAATGCATTTTGTATGTGCTCATGCTCTGCAAATTGTTGATTATAAGTTGGATAGTATTTTGCATTAAATTCTCAGTGAATGAGTTGCAAAATTTTTCCTTTATTATCAAATGAGAATATTTTCAATGAGACTGTTTTGTATCTAGGTTGACACAGCCGATGCAAATATGTACTAATTGCTGGGTTGTAATTATAGTTTCTTTGTGAAGGATAAGGCTTGTGTGGGTCAAAAAGCTGATGATCCACGCATCTTTTACTAGGACCCAGAAAACACAGTGAATAGTCACCTTATGAAATTGTACCATTTTAAGCAAGCATTAACAGTGTAACATGACCTGGTACATGGAGAGACAGAATAATGGCACTGCTTTATGTGTCTGTAAATTGGTGACTGCATCAGAAAAACATAGTGTGTGTATTAGGGCCATGCCATTAACGCAATTATACTAGATTGCTGAGTTGATTGCTAAACATGATCTATAGTGCTCTTATTTTATTTTTCTGTTTTATTTTTTTTGGGGTGAGAATGGTACTTTGAATCTTTTAAGCATAGTGCAAATTATTCAGTACATTTACAATATGAGATATCTACAGTATATACTGTATAATTTTGTTGAAACTGTTGTCAACGGCACCCGGGTACAGACAGGCAGACATCTTGTTTTGCACAAACCACCACACGTTTATTTACAATATTTACAAATTATGGTCACAAAGACCCCAGTCTATTTGGTCACTCAGACCCAGTTTAGTGCACAATACCCCAATAAACACTCAAAGTCCTGGCCACAATGCCTTTCTTCGGGCCGCCTCCACTCTCCACTGCTTCGTCCTCCTTCCACCCGACTCCCGCCTCGAATGAATGGAGACGGCCCTTTTATAGAGGACCCGGATGAGCCCCAGGTGTTCCCGGCAATCTTCTTCTGGCCACGCCCCAGTGTGGCGGAAGTGCCGGCTGTCCTCCCGGCTGCTCTCCGGGCATCCTCCAAAGTCTTCCCCCCAGCACTTCCTGGTGTGGCGGGAGTGCTGGGGAAACAATCCCAAGGCATTGGGGCGCCTCCTGGCGGTGACCACGGGCTCCTACAGGGAAGGGCTTCCATGCCCTTGACCCGTGGCCCCCAAAGCAACCGGAAGGCAAACCCCGTGATCCAGGCAGGGCTCTGACCCTCTTCCGGTCCCTCCTGGCGTCCCGGCCGGGTCATGGCCCCTGGCATCCCTGACACTGTATAGAGCATGTAAAATACAAATATCATCAAATAACAAGCTTGGTGAGTCTCTTACAGGTACAGTTTTACTGGTGCCTCAGGGTAGCAGTAATGGAGTGGCAGTTACTTACAACAACAACAACAACAACAACATTTATTTATATAGCACATTTTCATATAAACAGTAGATCAAAGTGCTTTACATAATAAAGAATAGAAAAATAAAAGACACAATAAGAAAATAAAATAAGTCAACATTAATTAACATAGAATAAGAGTAAGGTCCAATGGCCAGGGTGGACAGAAAAAACAAAAAAAAAACTCCAGATGGCTGGAGAAAAAAATAAAATCTGTAGGGATTCCGGACCATTAGACTGCCCATGGTACAAAGTTACAAAGTTACAAAGTTCCAGAAACACCAACTGGAAAAATTTTGGCATCTCTTTCACTCTACCTCCTGTAATGATAGTTGATGTTAATCTGTGAACTCGACAGCTAATAGTAATGTCTTAATTTACATACAGGAAGTGGTAATAGGGATTTGGTGTTTTGCAGAAGTTGTACATGTTCAAGTAAAGAGTTACTCTTTTCCAAACAACGTGTCGCTGAGTTATTGGAATCCGCAATAAAACCAATACACCTCTAGCTTTTCAAAACATCTGAAGTCCTTGCCCTGATTTGTTCTCCCCTGCTTAAAAGCATAGTAAGCTTCTATAAAATGTGACTTTTGGAAAATTCTGTTTTTCCAAATAATATCTGACACATTCACACATTCATTCCAAGACTTTTTGACCCAAGTTCACTTCCAAAATGCTGCCCTGTCCAGACCACATTTGTTATACAGTTTAATTTATGCTGTGGCTGACAATTACAGAACATAATGAATAGGCCCTGATGTTTTGATGTAAGAATAGCTAAAGCCCAATTGTTGCAAAAATCTAAATCTTCAAAAAATTTTTTCTTTCTCCTTATTAACCATCACCATATATGACACATCCATCTAAATTAAATGTTCTGAATTCACAAGTCAGTGAGTTTCATTTCTGAACTGGACTATAGGAGTGAATATAAACCCACACAAAGATTAGGTTAACAAGTACATTTCAAAGTCACATTCATGAAATGAGCATTTATAAATGAATTTGATTGTGCAGTCAGTTTCAGGCTCATAAATCATGCTTGATATTTTCTAACTAGCAAGCATACATTTCCTTGCAATTTACATCAAACTTCACCCTGACTGCCCAATATCTAGAAAAAAAGTGTCTTCAATCTACCTTTTTAATTCTAAAATTCAATCTAGAAAGGCCATGAAGGGGATAAAAGAAAGTATTTGCTTTGTTAGCAATTATGAACAATAGTGTGATGCTTGATTAAAACCTATGGTTTGTTCTCAAGGTTTTGTTGCTGCTTTCATCAAAATGTATTTTTTCAATTTTTTTTAAATAAGTGAAAAGATGATATATAACCACTATTACCATATACTACTTATATATATATATATAAGAAAAGAGAAAATCACAGACAACTGTCAAGTGTTGGGCCACCCGTATACAAGCCCTGTATAATTTCAACAAAATAGGGCTATAAACGTGTTAAAATGAAAAGGCATGTCTCCAAGTAGACTACATGGGTCTGTGGCAAAACTCTTTGGCAGATTCCGTAAATTTAACTACAGTCTATACTAAGGAGACTATAGAAGATTGTGGGTTCGCTTCCCGGTTCCTCCCTGTGTGGATAGTGCTTTGAGTACTGAGAAAAGCTCTATATAAATGTAATTAATTATTATTATTATTATTATTATTACTATTAAAACCAATTTCTTGGGGTATAATTTGGTTATAATCATATCTGGTCATTGTAGTAACCAGTCTTTGAAATTAAAATTAATGAGCTATGCAAAAAGTTGTCATATTAAACTGTACAAGATAAGAGGCGAAACACAATAAAAGGTTTGGAACACGATAACAGCCCTGTATAATGTGAAGCAAAAGAAGGAATAAATCTTTTAACAAAGATGGGCGAGATGTCTTTTCAGACATGAATCCAACACAGAACTACTTTGCAATGCCCAGTTCCCGATTTATAAGGGCAGTCTGCAAAAGGTGCAGGTCCAGACAAGCAGACAATGGAAGTGATGTCAGCAGTGGAGTGGCCATTATTATTCTGTTCTAGGCATTAGAACACAACGCCAATTGTGTCATCAATTTTGAGGAGTTCACTCAAACAGGGAAAGTCAATTTCAGCCTCATTCTGCTTTATGATTGTCAGTAGGGTTTAAGCATTACCCTAAAGACAAATGAGGAGTGGAACACTCAA
This sequence comes from Polypterus senegalus, assembly GCF_016835505.1. NCBI lineage: Eukaryota > Metazoa > Chordata > Cladistia > Polypteriformes > Polypteridae > Polypterus > Polypterus senegalus. The sequence continues at coordinate 208,092,076 of NC_053156.1, read as the reverse complement.
AGCTCAGTCAGCAGTCATTCCTCATTTGGACTGTAGAAATCTTACACTCTTTAGACCCTCTGGATAAATTCTAGAGGTGTTTACTTAGTCCAATTTGTAAACACAGTGAATGAGTGTTACGTGTATTATGATGTAAAGAGGGTTTTTTGTTTTTAAAGTGTGTTTATTTAGTTTGATAATGCAGATTTGTGGTGTTATGAGTTGTTTTTCTTTTTCTGGTTTTGTAATTGTTGCACTGTTTAATGTTCTGTGTAATTGTTTATACTATGTAACAGGGTGACAATCGGACTAAACCATGCAGTCAAGGAAGGAAAGAGACTTTGAGCCAGAGTGGTGGCAAAACAGAAGGTAGTCCGTGTTAGCTTGAGAAAAAGCACAAAAAACAGCCATAGGACACCCTGAAAGAGGTTGGAGTGGCTTCATCAAACCCAGTCTCCCAAGATTTTTTCCCAGTGCAGCTCAAAGTGTTGTAATCAACATTTTGTTTTTTGGGGGCGAGGCAAGAAACTGCACCCCCTCATTAAACTGCACCCCCTCATTGTGAAGATGACATTGCTTAGTGGAGTGTAGGGATTATCAAAGTTGGTCCTTGGGATCTTTTCTGGTTGGACAAGCTGGCTAAACACTGTAGGGGAAGTTGTAAGAAACAATTTATAAAATATATTATTGCTATCAACCTAAAAACAGTAGCTACAGATTCATAGAGTTTCAAAAGTTTAATATAGAAACTTATTCACTTGCCGTTTGTTCTACTTTTAGTGTTTTTCACTACTTTTACAGAATTTACTAGATGTATAAGACCTTCATAAAGCAGTCATTTTCAGGCTATTTTAATGTATAATGTTTCTATGAATATCCATCCATTATTCAACCCGTTATATCCTAACTACAGGGTCACAGGGGTCTGCTGGAGCCAATCCCAGCCAACACAGGGCACACCTTGGGGCTGTCACAAAAAGTAATTTTGTTGTGTTACATAATGATAATAAAGTGTTGAAATTGAACTTGAAAGACATATTAAGGTCAGCATCCTGGAGTCATCTTTTCTCTGTTGAAGATGACACAGTTATTTGGCATGTATTTAAGGGATAAACCAACTGAGGACCTGTAATGTGTTTGTTTCTCACACTACAGACCCTAATATATGTATCCTGTTATGCACTTGTGCATCTGTGCCTTCTCCTTCTTTTTCTAGCTAAGTTAGATACATTTTGCATTCTTTTCTCAATACAGTTGCAGAGAAGTTTGTATGCATTCTTAAGTTTCTTTGTAATCTGTCACATAGAATAAACTGACATTCTTAAATTTCGAAAATTCAAAGAGCTGGTTATAGACTTCAAGAATGAGAAGACAGACCATACTGCCATTTACTTTGGAGTGGATGCTGTTGAAAGGAAAGGGCAGCTTTAAATTTTTTAGAGCGACCATCACTGATGAACTGTAATGCACAGAGCCCATTCAAGAAAGTTCTCTAATACTATCAATTATTAGTCTGTCTTTTCTCAATAACTTCTACAGGATCACAGTGCAGTCAATCTTCACTGGCTGAATAATGTCCTGGCACAACACCTGCTCAACTCATAAACATAAAGCACTGCAGGGGGTGGTGAAGGTGGCACACAATATTACCGGCAACCATCTGCCTTCTATTCAAGACATATGGACACATGCGGTCTTAAAAGACAAACAGTATTATTAAAGGCCTCAGCCAACCTGCACAGCCATTTTTTGCAAGCGTACAGGATTATTGGCACTAGTACCAATACATTCAGAGATAGTTTCTTTCCATTGGCTGTAACATTCTCACTTCATGATGGACTGCACTGAATATATCTCAGAGTTCAGTGTAGTCCATCAAATGGATGTGGAAAAAGATATGAAACTACACTCACAATTTCTAGGTCAGGCTGCACTTCTAAACTTCATCACCAAACAAGAATGGCTGTTGTGAGAGAGACTACTGTGATGTCAATCTTCACTCTGGCTGAGTTGCAAAAGTCTGTGACTTTGATTGGAGAGGATGTTCATGGCAATTGTGGTAGAGTTGCAAGAAAGAAGCCCTGACTGAAAAAGAAAACTTTTTGCCTATGATGTAGTTGGAAAACAGAAGATGGAAAATACTGCAAAGATGTTTTATAATGTCTCGTAGTCTAATGAAACTAAAGTGGATATTTAAGATTTGGACAGTAAGTGGTATGTGTGCTGTAAACCTACCACTGCACATTACTAAGGAAAACACTTTCTCATGTAAAATCTGGTGGTGGCAGCAACGTGTTGTGAGAAGGCTTTTCATCAGCAGGCCCTGCCATTCTGGTCAAGACTGGTGG